>NC_136902.1:28210236-28496573 GCF_949606895.1 Notothenia rossii | reverse complement strand
AGCCTACATTGCAAATAAGCAGACAGCGCTGCTTCTCTCTCTCTCCACTTTCAAAATCTATTTAAAACTCATAAAAAACAAACACAATTCCCAAAGTTGTCCCTAAAATTAACTTATGAACTAAACTAAACTAAAAATATAGCCTACTTATGCAAACAACATTGAATCTGGACTTGAAATGATTCTGATTAGGCCTAGCCTACATTGCAAATAAGCAGACAGCGCTGCTTCACACACACACACACACACACACACACACACACACACACACACACACACACACACACACACACACACACACACACACACACACACACACACACACACACACACACACACACACACACACACACACACACACACACACACACACACACACACACACACACATGGCCGTATCTACCATTGAGGTCACCGAGGTCCGGACCCCGGTAATATTTTCCGAGCTGTGTATAACAAAACTTGTGAAATAATTGCACTAAACGGGGTTCTTTGTAGCACTTCCACTTACTGCCGATGGGGGCGCCGCATAGCTACGTAGCCTCGATTAAAGCAAATAGAAGAAGACGACACGGACATTCATCAACAAACCACCGCAGCACGGACTTGTATCGGAGCAGCGAAGGACTGATGAAGTATCAGATCTGAGTCCAGCGGGCTGCTTGTGCTTCTGTTCATCAGGACATCATATGATCAGCAGATCCTGTGTGAACGCTCTACGTTAGTCAGTGGACGTCCGACAACATGCACACAAACTTATATTGCAGCTATAGGCTATACTTAGGTTTAAATTGCGTGAATAAACTAGCTAGAGAGTTAAAGTTAATTACGTTCATCCAATGTCAGAAGGATTACGTTTTAACAAACGTTGTAATGCTTTTCTTTCATTTCAATTTGAGTAAAACATTGAAGATATAACATTGTATTTTCTTTTTACACTGACTCAGATATAATGAAAAGACTACGTCAGTCGAAGCTCAACTTTGGTAAGGAAGAGACAGGACAGGCAGAGAGAAAGAGAGAGAGAGAAAGTGATGGAAGTCAGGGAGAAACAGGTACAGTCACACAACATAATGTAGGCTTAATAACCCCATCTATTGCTGCAGGTCTCCCTTGAAAAATAGATCTTTGATCTCAATGGGACCAATCTCGTTAAATAAAGGTTTGAAATGAAAATCCATCCATCCATCTATCTATCTATCTATCCATATATCCATCCATCTATCCATCTATTTATCTATAACAATAGTCTTCATTTACAATAGGCATGATTTTAAAACAACAGACATCTATTGCAGTTATGATGTCATAATAGCATACAATTATATAAAACACCATTTGCTTACATCTTTGTTCTCTTTTGAGAATCAACCAAAACAGATTTAAATAAAAAAAAATAATACAAACAAACAAGTGAAATTAACTAAATGGCTGAATTGCTTTTAATTCACTGGCAGGAGCGACAAGTGAGAAGGAGCAAAAAGTGAACAACGAGGGAGAGATTGAACAAGAGTAGAGGACAGAGAGAGTAATGAACAGGAAGGAGACATAGAGACTAAAGAAGATGGAAGAGAGGCTGCAGGTTATGGAAAGGAGAGAGACATGGAAAATGAATGTTGACAATGTTGTGATCATTTTAGCCTCTTCTGCATGTCCAGATCATTAATAGTAACAATCAACTGATTCTTATGCAATTTCAAATATCATTTATGCTGCAGCCCACTGACATGGTTTGAAATCAATATATTATCCAATGTGTGACCCCCACAGGACTTAAAGAGCACCTAACTAGATCATGAAAATTCCAAAGATCTCGGGGGGTATCCCCCGAACCCCCCTAGCACGTTTTGGACCTCGGTATTTAGGAAATCCTGGATACGGCCCTGCACACACACACTATAAAGAAACAGTAATAAGCAGCGGCACTGCCTACAAAAATCTGTGTTACTCACCATTGTTGAAGTCAGTCAGAGGAAACGCCACAGTGGGTCTGGATCCTTGCGAGATTCGGCTGCAGCCTGTCGTGATCTCTTGTCTTCAGCTGAGCGATTTCGTCTCAGCCAAGTTGTCACATATCCTGTCGGATCCCACTGGGTTAGAGGTGGACCATGTAGCTTGATGAACATCAAGGTGGATACCCGTTCAATCAGCAACCTGTTTCGCGTTGGGGTGATGATTAGATTCACAGGGCTGCCAACATTTGAGTTCAGCTTGGAATGAGATTTTTTTTTTGGTGACCCGAAAAAAGAAACGTTCATGTGTACAGTGTTACAAATGTATTGAACATGTACAAACTAGGGTTTCCCATTAATGTACCGGGCGCTACAGTGGAATACGCACACACACAGTGTGTACCCGCGACTCTTACAATTAAGGCTCGATAATCAGCTCACAGCATATAAAATGGCATAAAGGTGTAAGCAGAGGTAAAGTGCTATTTTATAAGTGTAGGTGGGGGGAGGGGTCCTCACCTCCTCTAGGGGGTCCGGGGGCATGCTCCCCCGGGAAGATATTTTTTTAAATATTGAAGTTAAAAGCTTCAACCTGGTGCATTTTGAGAGCACAAATAATTTATGGATACATCTCTCAACACCCATATGAAACAGAACTGTGAACAGATTTTCTTTTTCTTTATGAATATTTTACAAATCACTTACCTTTTAAACTGTATTCTTGTTTTACTGTCATAGTATTTCATAACTGTTTTTCATTTATTCTCATAAATGGTGACCAAAACGTTTGAGACCCACTGAGATAACTAGACTAAAGTTAACTATCTAAACAGAGTCCCTTACCTCACTGAGCTGTAGTTATCTCTCTCAGTCTGACAGGACAGAGCTCTCCCTTTCCTTGTTTTAGAAACAGCTTTTAATATCCGTTAGCACAGCTAGCTAACCAGATGTTAACAACAACAATGCAAATAGTGAGTTTGGTAGAAATATACTGTATAATAGTCAAATTATTTAAGATGATGCCATATTTATTGAAGATTTTACATTATTAATGTTCCCCAAAATTATTCAAAAGCATATTCTTCCAAACTCCTTGCTGTAGTATGACACACAGGAGACTATTGATGTGTGTGGTGAGTTTGGTAGTAATAAGCTGTATAATAGTGATTTGAATATTATTGTATTCTCTTTTTTCGGAGTTGCACTTT
This sequence comes from Notothenia rossii, assembly GCF_949606895.1. Classification (NCBI taxonomy): domain Eukaryota; kingdom Metazoa; phylum Chordata; class Actinopteri; order Perciformes; family Nototheniidae; genus Notothenia; species Notothenia rossii. Next base: position 28,493,413 of record NC_136902.1, on the reverse strand, counting down.
GCAGACGGCCCCTGAGCACTTGTTTCTTCTCCGGCTGTGGATAGAAACCAATGTAATGTGTCCAGCTCGGAGGACGGCGCGTAGTGGCTTGTTTTGATCAAAATGTGATTCTAGTTCGTTGTCAACCTTACCACGGTACTTAGGAGATGTACTTTGTGTCTGAATAACGTTTTGTTCATGAGTTATTGATCCGTTAAATCAGAATCTCCCAATATCGTTCCAACTTTACTGAACTAAACCAGAAGACCGTCTCATTTCTTAGACCGCTCGGTTTGCAGTTCCTTCACTTTATTTTTATATCTATATACATTTATTTTGGACGAAAACTTAGCGTGAGGAAAGGCAAGTGTGGCGTGAGTGCGTGAGATATGGGTTAATTGCGTGACTCTCACGCTCAATGCCCGAGTGTTGGCAGCCCTGGATTCATCTGGCTGAATCCCCTTTCAAATTCTGCCGTGCTGCATGGTATGAATCAGTGCAGTTCATCAAGGGCCTGAGCTCGGCAGGTGTAGCATCGTCCACAGTGCTCTCGACAAAGTCTCGGAATGCATTTATTACACTTACAGTCGGCAGCCTGAATCGTTGGCACAGTTCACTCACTTGCACCTCTCCATGGCCAGGCGGCATGGTCTGAGCTGGTGGCCAGTTGTCGCATTCCAGGACTTTTAGTTGAGCGAGCAAGTGAACATAGTCTGAGTCCGACTGGGCCTGCGAGGCTGCTCCATGAGATGATGCAGTAGTGAACATTCTATGGCTAAGGTTGTTGCTTAGACTCCGAAGAAATTGTTCACGATTGATGGTGACGATTTTGGAGTTGTCTGTGAGCACAACTGTGCCCAGTCTGCCTTCTGATATGGCATTTTCAGCTGCAAGGACCTTGGTCCCAGGTCGCTCCCGCAGTCCATTGATAAAACGAATGCTCCGGTGGATCAGTTTGTCGGCGTAGGCTACTGATGTTGTGCGCTTTTGCAAACATTCTGACAACAGGGCTAACTCATTCAGTGTATCACACATAAGCGCTAAATCTAAAAGGAACTGCTTTGAAGTCAGCCGCTTTAACAGACCTTCATACAGCTTTTTATCGTTTGCTGATCGTTTCTCATCTGTCATCGCGAAGCTAAAGTGTGCACATAGTGACTCAAAGTTGTTCCAAACAGCGGATACTGTGCGATAAGAACTGGCCACCCATCTCATGCTCAACACACGGCCTATTTTTCCTATTTGTTGATGCAAGTCAGCAGCACACTCAGCCAGTTCTCGTTGGTTTAGGGGTGATCTGCGGTGATCATAAACGCCTGGAAATGGTTCACACCACTCACGTCAGACACCGTGTCCCCCACAGCCAGCTCCAAACAATGATTTAGGCCAGGGGTCGATCGACCGGTCGATCGCAGGGAGATTCCCAGTCGATCGCGAGATGTGTCTAAAAATAGAACAACAATATTCGGTTTTATCGTTAATGTCCTATAACATAATCTTCCTGTGCCAGAATAATGCACTTGAACGCATCAAAGCTTTGTGATTGGCCGGCATGACCCCATGTGTCGGGGCGTGGCTGGTGGGAAGTGGGCATAGTTCGCTGACGTTGTCCGTCTCAACAGGAGTGGCAGTCCGCTCACACACAAGACCGCAATTATGGCAGAAGCAAAAGATATATAATTTTCACTCCGAGTGGGAGGAAGATTATTTTTGTATTTATTCCAATTCAAAGTCCATCTGTCTCATCTGCAATGCGAGCGTGGCTTTATCAAAGAAGGGTAATTTAGGAGCGGCATTTCAAAACAGTGCACAAACGCTACGAGACAGAATTCCCTCCTAATCCTGCCCTACGCTCCCAAAAGGGGAGGGATCTGAAAGGACAGCTAAATGCACAGCAGTCCATTTTCACCAGGCCCAACAACAAGAGCAAGGCTGCTACCATAGCATCTTATCGTGTCAGTCACGTTCTTGTGAAACACATGAAGTCTTTCAAAGACGGCGAAGTTGTGAAAGAAGCATTCCTGGAGGCTGCCGACGCGCTTTTGGGGTACAGTAAAAATAACAGTAGCATTTCAACAGGTTTTTGATATAATAAAAACTCAAGTTAGATACCGTTATTAATCAGCTGTAAGTTTTTGTTTGTTTGAACTTATTCAGTATAATTATTGTACAAAATGGTATAAGAATGCAAACATTAAGATCTGTTCTGTTTAAATTGATTATAGTCTATTATCAATTCAGGTTAAGAAACTAGTGTTGCTTGCATCCTATTTTAAAAAGGCATTTCTTTTTATACTCTACTAAAATGCAACAAAAAAAGGGTTTGATTCTATTAATTTTGTCTTTTTTATTGCACTTTGGCAGCAGATTCCTGTGTAGCTTCAGATCTGTGTTGTCTTATTAGTAAGCCTAATTTATACTTTTGTAGCAACACTATTTTTATATAATGGCAAAGAAAGGGTTCAGAGTCTTTTCTTTTTTTCCTGTGTCATATGTGGCAGCACTGTTCAATGTTTCTTGAAAACATTATCCACTGTAGTATGTGACATGTGAATAAACTCCAACTCTGTATCAACAACACTTGTAACTTCAGTTAAATATTTGTGTGTGTGTAGATTAGAAAGAGGTAAGATAAAGGATCTGCAGTATTTTATGACGTATTAATCGTATAAAGGTCAGTTTTATACAAGTAGAAGTGTGTATTTTCCTGGTAGTAGGCTGTCAGTAATGGCTACGCCTCTCTGTTTGGTCTGGTAGATCTCGGCAGACTGGCAACTTTAAAAGTAGCTTTCGGTTCAAAAAAGGTTGGGCAACCCTGATTTACGCAATGCCAGGTGACTATATTAGGGTACAGTTCAGAAAGCTGTTTGGCTACACCTGATTTTCGTCCCAACATGACGCTTGCTCCACCACTTGCAAATTAAATTAAATGCTTCTTCAAGTAAGCGTCATCGAAGCCATGTCCTTGGAGGCATTTCAAAAAGTGCTGCATAATTGTGTCGCCTCTCTGGTCTGGAAGTTCAATCAAATCCAGAAACATAACATGTGTTCACAACTCTTGTCCGTTTCACATTTGAGGTACACAATCAATGTAGTTTTACATCCCAGACTCGTTGACTCATCTATAAGAATATAAACTTTACCTTCTATAGCTTGGATTCTTTGGCATACTTTTTTACGCAACTTATGTGGTCAATTATCTGTGCTGCACTGCACCTGGAGTGCAAACCGGTGCCTATGTCAACCCCATTTTCATGTTGTAACTCTTGCAATCCATAGTTGTCCAAAAATGGTCTGTCGTTCTGTGCCAAGTAGTAAGCAGACCGGAATACAGCACATGTAGCTTTCAGCTTTGATGCATTCATATTGTCACAAACCTTCTCAAGTGTTTCCTTTTTTGCGTTGTCTTGAATCCGCTGTGCAGCAGTGTGTCCATTTGATTCTTTGTGTTTAATAAAAAAACGTCAACATGCCGCTCTTTTCTCTTCGACTGTAAGTGACGGTGTAGGAACGCCATTCATCTGTCATGTACTAGTAGCAGCTTCACTTGTAGCTTCGGTGCTAGCCTCTTTCTTTTTGTGGATGATATTCGTTTTATAAAAGAAGTCAAGTATAGAATGTTTGCCTGCCATTGTAGAGCTTTCTCATTAGCGTTCTTGAGGGAAAGAGCTGCCGCCAAATCAGTGACACACCCCCATCTCGTCGCGGGGTCACGAGCGTGATGACGAATCGTCATTTTTTAAGGGAATCGTTTTAATTTTTTTATTATAATTACTGTGAAATGTATTATGTTTTTGTCATTATTAGAACAAATACACACTTGCAACTGATAACACTGGCAATGATTTTATATTTATTAGATCATTAAACTGTTAAGCCCCAAGGTCCCCGCCGGCGGGTACTTCTTTTTTCACGACACTGTGTCTCAGGGGATCTTAATATTAAAGGACCTATTAATGTGTTATACCAGATTAACGGGAATAATCTCAGCTAACTGACGATACAAACCATTTTTACCAAAACAAAACACAAGTCTCATAAGAAGCATCTAAATGACCCCTGAGCGAAAAATGCTAATGCTCTTTGGCAAAGAACTCAAGATAAAAGATACCCTTATTACTTATCGTAGCTGCACATAAATATATCCGATTAAAGCTGAGGTTCCACAGATTATTTAGGTATATATATTATCACTGAGTGATCCAAACTCTTGACAGGGGAAGCAAACACAGACATCACAACACGTACCTTTACGGAGCTTTTACGGGAGATCGTCTGACCGTAGCTGTCAATCTGATCAAAAGACTTGTTCAATCATGGCATTAAAACGAGAAAAAACGCGGCTGAATCGGTTAATCCATAGATTGATAATGTTTCTGGGCAATATATTTTTTTATTTATAATCCATAATTCCATTTTTATGTAAAAATCGGAGAGTAAAAGTTAGCTGCTAATGGTAGCCACCCGAGTTATCACAGCTTCCGGTCTTGGCTATGCGGCAGTGAGTCTCACACACACACATTACCAAATAAGGAGTATGTGGGAGTTCCCCTCGATTCCATTGGCTCTGACGGTTAGAAAGAGATGTCAATCAGCAAAATCGACCAAGGGCTAGAGATATGGAAAATAAACCCAAATGAACCCAGAAGTGTTTTTTTTTGCTAAATCTCTCTAAAAAGGTCAAATTTAAATAATAATAAATAATAATGCATTACATTTTTTATTAGAGCGCTTTTACAGGTGCTCAAATCGCTTTACAAATACACATTACACATATTAGACATGTAAGAGTCATTGCTGTGGACATTACCCACAGGAGCAAATGCGGGTAAAGTGTCTTGCCCAAGGACACAACGGCCTGACGCAGTGGCGGCCGAGGCGGGATTCGAACTGGATCAAAGCCCCTTGATCTGATGACCAACGCTCTAACCACTGCACCAAAAGCGCCCCAAATTTAACTTGTTTTGCATTAATCTTCATACAGGGTACTTATTACATGTTGTAGTTTGGATTCCTAAAGCTTTTAGTCTACCATCCCATCATTCAAGGGTGGTTTTCAAGTAATTTTATTTTTTTGGACGGACACAATAATTGAATTTTTTTTACTGTGTTCAATCTGAATTTACTTTAAAATAAAAACATCTATATTGATTCTGACACTTGTACATCCAACTCACAGGTGTAACCTTGCTTTGAGAAAAAAATGATTATTAATTTAACCCTTTTAGAAGGGAAGATATGGTCATTTGTTCTGGGAATGTCATGAAGTCTGTAAAGGGGACTCCACAGTCTAGTGGGGGTTTCTTGTGTCCCGTGGACTCACTTCCTCTCTTGTTCTCTCCTCTCCTCCTATCAATGAACTGTTGTCATAATAAAAATTGTTCTATATTTTGTACATAGCTGTCTCTGTATTTATTGGAAGGTTCGGACAAAGTGGTAGTGTTTCCTGCCACACCTGAGGGAATCCAACATATATTACACTGCTCTTAAAGGGCTGAAATATAGGAGTATGAGGCATGGCTAGAATGGGTGATATGTTTGGTATTTTGAGCGAAACACTTATGTTTTTTATATTTGTATATATCTGAGACCTATAATACATGCCTAACAATAATAGGAGACCTTTGAGTCAAATATCTGAGTTTTTCTTCCATTTCTGGCCTTAAGAGATACAAAAATTGCCAACGCAATTCCCGCCCTGATTGCGGTGCTGATGTAATCACCAGATTGACCTGCTCCCGGTGACTTTGTCTCTTCTACTCCCTGTCAACACTTTATTTTCTCGTTTGAGCCGAGTGGCAGCTACTTTGCCTTCTGCCACATGCTTGTCAGCAAGCAGAGACTTGCAGTGTCAATATCTCTTAGTCCCAAGCAGATACACATCTAAAGGGCAGCACTGTGAGCTTGGGGGGTTAATCAATTGTATCTGACCCTAATTTATACACAGTAAATAATGAACTGGCTTCACTGTATTAAACATTTAAAGAGAAATCATTGAGCGATGGGGCGGGGTGGCTTCAGGTCAGCCATGGTGGGAATTTATTTGGCTTTTATAAGCTTCACAAGTGACTTAGAGCAGCAGGTTTCAAAAGGGAGGCCAGCAAGTCCCTGTAGGAGCAACATGAGCTATATGTCAGAATCTACTTTCCCCTAGATTAATAAACACTCAACACTTTACTTCATGGTGAGATTCTCCAGCACTGTTTTGCACCCACACTGTCAGATACAGTGTCACATAACTGTTATTTTCACATCGATCAAAGGCAGAGCATTTTAGGATCATTTATAGTTCTAGTCTGGGAATCTTTGCGGGCATAGAAAATAAATATAGTGTGCAAAGAGGGAGTGATTTCCGACCGAGCCATCGTTTCTTCGGTATAGCCTTTTCTCAGGTTTGACTTGCCATAGCAGGTAAAGCACAGTCAATTGAAAATGCTTCTCCTCCGTCTAAGTGCCCAGCCATGCGGCAAAAGAAGTGTGTGCAATACCAGGGCCTTGGAACAGGCAACATAAATGGAATGAAGCCATCTTTCATAATATTAATAAGCCTGGTTATTGCAGGTCATAGATTCAAAAGATTTGTTGTAATGTGTACAATAGCTACAGTGGTCGATGGCAATTATATCTTCATTTGCAGGTTCTCCCTCCAATGCAGCATACAATATATTTAAGACATAAAAGAAAAAAGAAAAAGACATAAAGCAGTGCAAGAAAATGTAACGTAAAATATATACATGTAAAAAAAGAGGAAGATTAAACCTAATGGAAAAATTAATGGAAACACATTTGGTAGTAATAGTAATGGAAATAGAGTTAATTTCAAGATGTCCACAAGGTTGAACCACTTACATAATGGCAGCAACAAGGTTGGAGTTTGAATGATGAACATATTAAAATATGATCATACTCAGCCATTTATCTGATTCGGTGGCATCCCCAAATATATTTAGAGCTAGTTCTGTGGATGACTAGAAGAAGTTTCCTGTGGCCCATAAGCAATTCATCCTTATTTAAACGGGTGGACCTACAGTCACAATAACCTCTTTAAGAAACTGTATCAGGATGACATAGAACAGATGGTAAAGTGTGTGTTGGGATCGCCAATGGACTGAAGAAAACGAGTGCAGATCTGATCTAATTGCTTATAATTCAGACTAATAGCCACAGTCAACATGTTTCATTTCACTGATTAGTGGAACAAGTTGGCAACATGCGATAGGTTGAGTTTACACTTCCACTGACAGTCAAATAAAAACGACCTGACAGATTTGATGGAGCTCAGGGCTCATGCATGTCATTGATTTTTCAGTGACATGTGAGCAAAATTAGAAAGATGTATTATTCTAGACTTTTACAGCAAAAAGTAAAATGTTTTTTTGTCTCTCACTGTGTTTCGAAGCAGCTAAATAAACGTTAGGGAGTAGCTTTGTGGCTCTGCCCCAAAACCAACGTAATTAAGTTATCCATGCACACAAATAAGCAGTATCCCATTACAGTATAATAAGATTTAAAATCATATAGTTGAATAATACTAGGTGATTATATGCATTGACTATTGCAAAAATGTTAATGAATTCCTTTTGCTTACTATAAAAAAATGTAATTATTAAGAATGTTCATTGATAGAATTAAAGATGTAGTAAAAAGAAGAACTCAAGAAAAGAATATCCCATCCTAACCCTTGCTATAGCACAGTGAATAATAGATTACAAAAAGCTTATTTGTAGAAGAACCCAAACAATGTTTGGCAAAATGTAACAGTGGTTCCGTTGTGCTTTGAAAGTGTGATTGTATGTTCAGGGGGCTTTTATTGGCTTCTGTGAGAACTGTGTTGCTGCTGCATATTTACAAGATGAAAGGGTAGAGGACTAGAAAGTCAAATATGAAAGGGTGAAAACCATCACAAAACAAAGCAGCATATGGGGTGGCAGGACATCAAATTGGGTGGTTGGGTATGTTTGACTCATACGACCTTGGTCCCCAGCTATAATTTAGCATTTTGACTCGCCTGAAATGACCAGCGCTCCCTGTGGAATTGGATTTCTGTGTAATATCAACACAGAGCTTGAAAATATGTACCTAAAAGTGTACTTGTTTATGACATTGGAAGTATTCACACTCAAAAGTAAGGACTTTGCACACAGTGGTCACATAGTATTCATATATTGAACGGTGGTTTCCACTGATAAGCAAACAAATTGTGTTCCTGGACCTTATCCCGTATAGAAAAAAATATATTTTTCCATTGCTTTAGCTGTTTAAGATTCATGGCAGGATCACAGCATTCACTGATATCAGTCTCAAGGCAACATTATCCGCTTTGGCGTATCACCTTTGCCTTTACTGCTACAGTAGCAATAACTGTAGTCAATTCAATTACTGAACAATGTTGTTGGCAGAAGTGCAAACATAGGTTAACACGGCAAACTGTTCCAGCAGATGCTCTCAGTTTTCGACCAATTTGATCACTGTGGTTATGTTGGCAGCACTATCCGTGTTATCAGGGACTTCTCTTAATCTCAGACAGTTATTGAAAACTCACACAAGTGGTTACAGGCTATCACTTATGGTAGAGGTTGACGGTTTCATCTTCAAAGCAAGCCAAGAAAAAGTCTCCTTGGCATTTTTTTCACCGTTGAAAGTTTCCTTATCTTAAGTTTCTGAAAATTGGAAGTGCTTGGCTTCAGTGACTGACCAAAGTATATTCCTGGGCACATGCCAGGGTACATGTAGCATGACAATGTAAAGAGGGGAAGTAGAGCAGATCCAGCTTTGGATGGAAAATCAAGGAAGTTTTTAATTGAACTATTTATCATAGCTGTAAAGCTTTCAACACATGTCCAGTTCTATAATCCGGGATGATTACAATTAAAACATTTAAGATAAGTTTAAATAACTTTGTATGCATGTCTAGCCTAAGCAAGGCTAACAACACTCCTCTGTTGGCCAGCCGGATGGCCACACCAGATAAGCCCTAGATTTGTACTCCCCGAGCCAGAAGCCTTGGCCGGCGTTACACGCTTGAACTCAAGTTCTAAATGTACTTGGAAGAGATCAGAGTGAGCCAGGCTGCACAAAGACATCTGTAATGTAGATGAAAGAGGCCAAACTTCCAGTGCCCTGACAGGGTTGCAGGCGAAAGACGACAGGTCACACCCTGGTGACAACAATGTTGCTTGTCCAGGCTTTGGATCCATCTCCGTCTTCCTGAGGAACGTTGTCTCCACCCGTCTCATGAGCGGATGTGCCACCAGGATGTCAGAGTGATAAATAGGTCTGGTATCGTGCCTGAAGAAGCTGTCTGTCTGTGTTTTTTGCAAGCAGAGCCTGTCAGATTGAGCTCTGAAGCCAAACAGGCATGTAGCTACTTGTACAGCAAACATTATATAGGCATATGAAATCATTTTTTAAATCTTGTACAGTCAATTATTTGATCAGATATGAATTGTTTGTTGTATATTATTTGCCAGTGATCAACAAAAGTATGTTTTCTATGAGAAACAGCTAAATATGAACTTGTTGCAAATGTCAGTCATTTTATTCTTAAATCAGCATTATACCAACCCATGTCTCATGGCATTTCGTGTTATAGTCACGACATTTAATCTATTGATTCGTGTTCATCAACACGATTTTCCCCTTTTTTTCGTGTCACACAGAACGATTTTAATGTATTTTCTATGTGTGTTTTGTGCCTTCAACACCTCTTTTTGTCCGGTCGGGTCTTGGAAGACCGGAAGCTGTGTGGTTAATAAAAATATGTTCTTTATATATACAGTATGGTAATTTTAAATCGTATAATGTCGGACTTTTTTTGCTGTCAGTGAGGAAAATAAATGGGGCTCAGAACCTTAGAATACTGAAATCTGTATTTTTTAAAATATTTTTTTCCTTCTAATTTGTAAATATTTTCTAAATAATACACTGTTATTTACTCAACAATAACACACAATCATCCTTGTTTTTATTTATTTGTTTGATTCCATAATGTCAGGCTTTTTTGGTGTCCGTCAGGAACTGAATTTCAAAATAAAATAAGCGGAAACAGATACACAGCCACTGAACTGATTACCCAAGGTCCTCAGCTATGGTTTAAGCTCCGTGATTGGATTGTTTAGCCGCAATGCCCTTTGGGATATAGTGTTTATGCGATATGAAATCCGAAAATAAATATAAATAAATAAATAAAATAATACTTTATTCCGAGTGTGCTTGCTTTTCTCTTTAAAAGTCATCACATGCATGCATTGTATGATTGCACAATGATTTTGGTTTCAGTTGTGTGTGTGTGAGCAGGCTCGGATTGGCCATCAGGAGATTCTGCCGTTGGTGGACTGCTGCCTTCAGTGGGCCGCTGGCTCTGGCATAGGTGGGCCACAGCACCGCTGCGCCGGTACCGCCGCCACAGCTGTACCGCCGTCGCAGCGGTGCTGTGAAATTCCATCGCCGTTGCGAGTCTCCGGCTGTAACAGTCCACTACCGCCCGCGAGGACCCAGGTTCGATTCCGGCCTGAGGTCCAAAAAATGCATTTTAAAAAATAATAATAATCTCCCGTTCATCGGTCCATTCGCGACCCACCTATCACATCTCTCACCAGTGGGGCGCACCCCACACTTTGAGAAACGCTGTAGGCTACTAAACACACTTTTGGGTGCATTGTTTTCCTTTTACGTTTTCCAAAGAGAAGAATATCTACACTGTCATTTAAATACTGCATGGTTTTGCTTTTAAAGGGTTAGTATGATTTTTTTAAGATGCTAGGTATTTTTCGCTGTGACGATTCTCTCTGACCTATTACATGTCTGCAATGTCTTAACTCCACATTTTTCAGATGGCCAAATATGTTGCTACTGGAAAACCAAAAAGGAGCCGCTCCAAGCTTGTTGAACTGTGGCGTATAATGCAGTAGAAATTAGGCTATAGGGTAATGTTTTTAAATTAGGTAATTGTTCTGAAAATGTACAGTAGGTGTTTAGACAAGGCATACAACAAGTGTACTGCATTACATTTCTAGACTCATTCATTATCTTGTCAACATTTGACTAAATAAATACATGAATACAAGAGACTGTTTGCCCACTTGGATAAAGACATGAAACGTGAAACAAACATTCAGACCTGCATTATTACTATTACTATTGTTAACATACTTTATATTGCATTATTTAGCAACGTACTGTCTATGATTAATGCTTAACCAAGACTGGTGAGGCCTTTCTGCTCACCAATGTTAATCATGTACATGAATTAAAGCTTCATCAATTACTTTAACAGAAACAGAGCTGTGATTATGAATAGGCAAGATGTATCAATCAGCTACACCAATGGTGTTGCAATGCATATAATTCACTCACACTAAAGACAAGGGGGACCAAGGTAATTTGCATCGAAAGAATAAAATAAAAGACGGATGGAAGGAAGGCTGAATTAATCAGAGAGTGTTTTCTGGAGGAGTTTGCAGGGCGATTTCTCTAAGGGTACTCTGCGTGAAGGTCCAATTTGAACCTCTTGTTCTGAAACATGTTTGGTGGAGGTTGGAAACGGGTAATATACCCATGACAGCAGGAGAACAAGATGAAGACAATGCTTTAACAAAAGGAGGGACAAATTAAAAGCTAAAATATAAAGCCCATGCTGACCAAACCCATGGCAAAGATTCGTTGGTGCACATCTTTCTTGGGGTCATGAATCTGTTAACCTGTTGAACCCCATCCCTGTTTTTCATGTCTCAGGCTCGAAAAGGACATTTCCAGAACAAATGACCATAACTACACTTCTAAAAGGGGAACATGAATAATCTTTTTCTCAAAGTAATGATAAACCTGTGAGTTGGATGTAGAACAGTCAGAATCAATATAGATGTTTTTTATTTTAAAGAAAAATCAGATTGAACATCAAACTGTAAATATAGTGTCCGTCCGAAAATTATTTTTTATGGTAGACTAAAAGGTTTAGGAATCCAAACTATAACATATAATAAGTACCTGGTATCAAGATTGATGCAAAACAAGTGAAATTTGACCTTTTTAGAGAGCTTTAGCAGATTTGGGTGGAAATGGGCATTTTTGCCGTTTCTCTGGAACCCATTGGTCAATTTTGGTGATTGACATCTGTTTTTAACCGTTAGAGCCAATAGAATCGAAGGGGGATTTCCACATACGCACCAACGTTAACAAAAGGTAAGCCATATTCCTGTTTTTGCTACCTAGCGCCATGTGTTGTGATTAGGGCCGGGACTTTAACGCGTTAATTAAGATTAATTAATTACACAAAAATTAACACGTTAAAAAAATTAACGCATTTTAATCGCACTTGTTTTTGCATCGCGGAACGTTTCTCACTGGATGAGTTTCAGGGGTACCGATTATACTGGAGCACCAACTAACGTTCATGACTTCAAACAACAACAAACCACAGTGAACAATAGTCGAACGAAGAAGCTGATGAGACCGCTTTGGTTGGCCCCATGGATGGGACATTTTGTTTTAAAAAACGGACGGATGGAAGCATTGATAAGAGCACGGTTGTTTGCAAATTATGCAAAAAGGAATTTGCGTATCACCGCAGCACATCAAGCCTCAAGTATCACCTCAATGCAAAACATATAGCAGCTAGCGTGGACGTTAGCCCGACTCGGAGTACAAGGACCCACACCCAATTCTCGTTGATCAAACAGTGGCCTATGCAACAGAGAGATTTTACTTTTCAACAGGATATTGGAAGAATAGGAGGGATTGAGGTCAATCACTGGCACTTTTTTATTTTATTTTAAATGGTACACTTTATGTTGAACTATTTATTACGTTGTTGGTGCAACTGGCACTTTATGTTGAACTGTTTATTGTTTTGGCCAAGGTTATTGAGAGAGTTGGACTGAAATTGATTAGATTTTTTAAATCAACTGTTGGTAAATCAACAAAGTCTGTTATGGCCTCTGAAGCAACAGAGAGATGTTTTCTAATAGTCAGGGTTACCGATGTTCTGAATGTACTTGAAAGTATTGTGTTTTACTTAAAAAACAAAGTGTTATAGTTTACAGAAGGTCTACCTACCTATAGGCTACCTGAATCTCTGAAATGTACTATATTCCTAAATATGCTATTGCTACACTTTATGGCAAAAATTGCACTTTTATGTTGGTCTTTGTTAAGTACCACCTTGAAAAAAATAAACAATGTTTTGATCCTTAAGCTTATGTATTCAGTCATTATTCAATGGTATACTAAAATACATGTGAAAAAAATTGCTTCTCACTGTTCTCAGGTCAAATATTTATATGTGATTAAAAATGCGATTAATTGCGATTAATTAATTACAAAGCCTGTAATTAATTAGATTAATTTTTTTTATCGAGTCCCGGCCCTAGTTGTGATGTCTGTTTTTATTTATAAAGTTGTGAGTTCTTATCATGGAGTGATGATGTAGGTACCGATCGATTGTGTGTCTTCTCATGATGCTTCTCCATATCATGGATGTGCAGTTACCATAAGTAATAAGGGTGTTAAAACGTGTTTTTGGTCCAAGCGCCGTTAGCATTTTTTCGCTCGTGGCTAATTCAGAGGCTCAGCCTTATCTTTGTGTTTTTTTTTGCAAAAAACCAAAACAATTATCAGTTAGCTGAGTTTCTTCCTGTTACATGGATATAAAACATTCATAGTTTATTACATATTAAGAAGCCCTCAGACGCTGTTTCCTGCAGATGATGCGTTTTTCCGCCCGGGGGCGGGGGGATGGGGTTAAACAGGTTAATCATCATATAAACTCCCTTTAGATTGGGTGAAGTTGAACTGGATTCAAATTATTTAAAGTACACTCTGTGAACTCTGAGATAGCTACAAGTGCCATGCTGGACGGGGGACAAAAAAATTGAACTTACTTTACGTATTTGTAATGATTAGCCATCAAAATCTAAAGTGTTCGTAACTCAATATTCGGTGTTGAAGCGATTTTGTGTTTGTTAGTTTGTTTTCTTCTAGGGTTCCAACTACCCACCCAACTGGTGTGTGGCTAGATGGTGTTCATAGGGAAATCTACTGGATTAAAGGAAGATCACTATGTTTAAAATGGTTTTTGGTCTCACTGTCACATTGGATGACCCGCTTGATGTTTGAGGGATCAACTTTACTGTTCCACTGACAGCACTAATAAAATAATTCCTTTATTACAGCTGTGTGCAGGAAAGCATCCAATTGTCACACGGGCAAAAAAATAGAAGAGATAATAGGAAGAATCGTAGTGCCAAACACTCCTTTTGAACCGAACTCCCCATGTATATCAGGACATTATAGTGTCTGATATCGTGTAGTCTTACATGTGTTCCAAAAAATCTTAACTCGTGAATTTCAGTGCAAAAATGTGTGGTTTGCAAAAGAGGGTTTTGTAACACCTTTAGAGACATATTCATGTCAGAATTGATATTTGTCTGTTGCTTTGCTTAATGACCAAACAACCTGCAAAACTTGGATGGTCAACAAGTTGATAATATACCTCAAAAACACCAACATATATTCTGACTTCAACATGTAGCTCAAAGCACTGCTGTAACATTGTACAGCCTCAGGGTTGCTAGCATTGTCGAAGTCTTCTAAAGTTGTTTCAATCCATTTTTATTATCTACTTTGTTTAACAAGAGTTTAAAGTGTGTGCAACAGATTAAATCATTTTTGTAAAAAGACCAAGGCAATGTCCATTTCTGATATCCTCACAACAGTGTTGTTATGCCTTAAAGAACTTGAATGCCAGGAATAGTGTGTGCTTGACTTGCAATGTTAAAAATACGACCCCATGAGTTCCAGTTAAAGGCAGCATTTATCCTCTTTGCAAAAGGAAACCCTGGGATTTATGAGGATCATTTTTCTGCTGATTCTGAGACATTTCATACAGTTTTAAAGCTGTTGTTTACAGCACCATGAGGGACCTATTTCTGTGTCGAATAAATTGCATTCATTTTGCTTATTTCACCTGAACAAGAAGATGTTAGAGCACCTCCTAACCTTAAGAGAAAGAAAGCAAGTGATTTCAGCAGGACAGCAAAACCACCCCACTCTCAACCCCTCAAGGCTTTCCGTAACAGACCCAGATGGACTGTCTCTGCTTAATAGCCCCCCATACGTTTCCATCAGGAGGCAGTGACAGAGACATACAAGGCTAGGTTAACCGTGCAGTATTTCCCTTGGGGTTCACAGATCTGACCCCAGGCAATTCCAAACACCTCCCAATTAACGAATCAACTATAGCGATCTACTTTTTCCCCCCCAGAGGAAATATTTTTTCCCCAAAGGTTTAAATGCATATTGAGTCTCTGAGAGGTAAAGAGATGGTAGTCAGAGGCGGGCCTTTTTTTTATCCATCAGCAGCCCCTGTGCTTAAGGGATTCATTATGGCTCCGATCAGACCACTGTTTGCACACACTCTGATCCCACAGAAGTGAAGGTAGCTGGGAAAAAAATCTGCTGTGTGAATGGAAGTTGATGTAGGGTTCAGTTGAGTAGATAAATAACCTCTTTTGTTCTTTCAAAAAGCGCCAATTGAGCACCAATTTAAAAGTTAAATTAAGAGATCCTTGGTGCGTCAAATTAGTTGCTTATTAAGCTAAGCCCTTTTTAGTTTCCTGTCACTTGGATCTATAAATTGAGAATAATTTATTTTAATCAAATTCCAAATCTCCTTCTTTAATTATTTATTTACGGAAACTAACATGTCACTTTGTGTTGCATTATATTTTTATATATTTTTATAAACAAATGCACTGCTGTCAGCAGCCTCACTAATTAGCTGCCACTGCTTAACGCTATCATACCTTCAGAAAAGCTTGAGGCAGGCAGAGGAGTTTGACTCCATTAAACACTTTTAACAATTTGACTTGACATGTGTGTATATTCTCTTCCATGGGAAATACAAATACATGTACTGTGGAGCTACATACCTGTCATTCATCACTCAGGATGTTTAGGATTTTACTACATCATCATGCTGTCAGTCAAATGTCGTCCACATGACAAAAAGAGTTACAGAGCTGTTTGTGCATCACGCTGCTTTATCCCAGCATTTATTAAGGCGAGGAAACACGAGGTGCCATTCACAGGTGCAAATATCTGTTTCCTATTTTAATCAGAAATCTATTCAGCGCAATGAGTAAGGTCACAATGATGCCGTCTTTGCTGCGTTGGGATATTCATGTCAAGTCACAAATACATTATTTATTTATTTTAATGACTATATACGTACATACCGTATCTTCATATTGTCAGTCTGCAGTTTAAGTGTCTCAACCTCCTATCTTGAATAGTATTTTTTATAATACAGGAGCAATGGTGAATACTAACTAACTATACTGTATGCTACAAAATAACAACAGATCTGGACATAAGTAGACCAGCAACCTCCATATTATGCAAGGTAAAATTACTGTTTCTGTAAATGGATTCTGTCGGCATTGATGAGTAATTGACAATTCCCGATTGAAAAGGGTTGTCTGACACAGGCCCGGCTCCAGGATGAAATTACTTAGGGGGCTGTTAAAAAATCCGAGGGGGCGTCTTTTTTCTCTCACAACAACGAAAAATACTGGAAATGTAATGAATTGACACACCAAGCTTTTTTCCTTCTCACTGCTCTCCCTTTGCTTTTTTATTTTTATTCTGGATTTACCCCTGTCATTCTGTTCTTTTCCTCTGATCTTTAATAATAGATAGTAGATAGTTGATAGATAGATGGCTGCACTTTGGTTAACAGACTAACATTGATTTCCTCAATTTATAAATGGACAGGCTCTGCAATTATACCATAACCTTTTCTCCTCTATCCCTTAACTCCTCTTCCTATACATATTTACTTACCTCTAGTCAGGTCAGGATTAAAGAAACATTAATCTGGTTGATTTTTTTATTTCCAGGATTGAATGTTCAGACCAAGGCCTAAAACCTGGCATTTCATAAGAAAGTGACTAATATATAAACCAAATGTAATATTGGATCAAACACTACACCAAATGGACAGGCGCAGAGAAAAATCAAATCAATGTTCCAAAATCCGTCACTAGTTGTCGCTCATTGTACCAATATGGTTGATATAATACATAACATATTATTATTCTAGTAAAAGGGCTCGCTTTGGCAAAATCCTGATCCATACAGGCAGCCCTAAATAATAACAAGTAACCATCATGTGTGGGGCTATCTGTAGTTGTCTGTCTTATTTTTTGTTGATGTCAAACAACATGGATTTCAAGTCAATATACGAAAGTAAATCAAGAAATGAAGTAAACAAGCTGATCTTCAAGTTCCTCAAAAACACTGGTCTGAGGACAAGGATTTAATATAAACATTTAATAAATCAACAGTAGGTGGCTTCATATATGCCCCAAGTGGAAGTGATTCGCCATTAAAGGAAGAAGAAGAAGAAGTAGTAGAAGAAGAAGAAGAAGAAGTAGTAGAAGAAGAAATACGCTAACGCTACAAAAAGGCACTACACTGTTACTCTGTTTTTACTGACATGTCAAATTTGATTTCACCTTGCTCTATTTTTTTTAACGCACGTTCAAAAACGGGAACATTTTCAAGAGTTTCAACCGGGTACCAGCCACCGACAACGGGGACTCTGCCCGGAAAACGGGGACGTTTTGTTCACCCATCCGACTGTGTTTACAGCTAAGCACACACGCTAACATTAAGACTACAAGCTCACTTGGGGTTGAGGCTTTTTTTACACGTTGCTTGACTGCCTGCCCACATATCTGATCTAAACATAGTAATGTGTATTAGGGAAAATAATTATTTAAAGTTATTTAATAATTGTGACATTTATTGTACTTTTTGATGGATGAATGATGCTCAAAGTGAGGAGGCAAAGAATACAACTGAGGGGGCAATGCCCCCTTTTGCCCCCTCGTGGCGCCGGGCCCGGTCTGACAGCAAATTCAATCGGGCGAAATTGCTAAACTACAGCATATACTTAAACTAATATTAGGTTTAGGTAAATATAGTGTCTCAAAAAGTATTAAACTGTAACTCGTGGCTGTTTCTCCAAGCTGGAGGTGTACTGACCTTCATCTACTGTTTCTAGTACACTGACTATGCATTACTACCTCAAACAACCCCGCTTCAGAGAATCCGAAATATCCATTTAAAGCAAGACCAAGGCTGTTGATGGTTGGCCCAATCGACAGTAAGAGGTCGACATAATGGCGGGGAGTAACAGTAAAAATCAGAACAACTCCCATCCCGCTGACATGGTCTTCAGTGCCAAATGCGTCTTCTGGATAAGTCCTCTGGTGGCCCCACTATTTTCTGCCTCTCTAAAGTATAATGACCCTGAATGATAAAGCTGGGTTATTGGCGGGAAATGCACAACACTTTACCTACCACCTGTTAGGGACAGGGCTAATGAAATAAAAATAAATTGGCTGTCCTTTCAAAACTGTCTTTGCCCAGTTTTCTTTAGTTTTTCACTTTAAACTAGAGTAATGCGTAAGTGTACAAAAACAACAATTAGAGTAAGTACAGCTTTTTGTAAAATGTGAGTCTCTTCCTGTCAGAAACTAGAATTTTCTAAACTAGAGTTTTCACCACCAAAATGGCAACACAACTGCTCAGTCATTTGTTATATTTGACGGCTGAGGCTGCACAATGCTCTTCATTCATCCTCTGTCAGCACTGGCTATTTTAATACAAAATAGCTTTAATAACTTTCAGTGCAGGGGTGGGGGAGATGGTTGTTGTGACTATAAACAAGGGGGCGTTCAGCACAACATGAGGGTCTCCAGGCTGGAGAAAACTAATCCAAACAAGCAAAGCAAATTACTGTCATTCTTTTCTAAGTCTGTGCTGGTGTGTGTGTGTGTGTGTGTGTGTGTGTGTGTGTGTGTGTGTGTGTGTGTGTGTGTGTGTGTGTGTGTGTGTGTGTGTGTGTGTGTGTGTGTGTGTGTGTGTGTGTGTGTGTGTGTGTGTGTGTGTGTGTTACATCCATCTGCCTTAGTCACTGTAATTCACTCTGTGATCAATGGAAAGGCACCGTACGTGTGTCTCTTTGTGTCTGTGTTTTTATGAACCACACAGCTTCCGGTATTCCAAGACCCGAGCGGACAAAAAGACGTGGTGCAGGCACAAAACATATACCAATAGAAATACATTGCTTTTAAAATCGTTCTGTGTGACACAAATTAAAAGGGGAAAATCGTGTTGCTGAACACAAATCAATAGATTAAATGTTGTGACTATAGCACGAAATGCCGTGAGACTGGGTTGGTGTGTCTTCTGGGAAGTCGGGTAAATTTGTGTGCCGTTACTCTGTATGCTCTCATAAATCTGGGATTATTCCTCACAGATGACTGAACATGTCCATCCATTGCAAATGATTCAGGAAAACTAGTCTCTCTAAAGGGTCCACAACGGTCCGGATGATGACTTTGGCTCATTAAACCCCCCCCGCTATGACTACCACCCACACAAGACAAACACACACTTGCACACCTTTGTGAGAGAAATTGAGGTTGCTGTGTCGGTGGACAGCCTTGTACCAGGGGAGTAATTGAGAAGGTTGCTGAAAAGGGGAGCAAGGCTTAGACAACCATCCAAACAAGTTCCTGGCTGCCGTCCAATTATACCCAGCAGCCCCTGCAACCTCCTGAACTCCAATTACGGCCGGTCAAGCTCTGCTGGTCAGAGAAGCTGTCACCCGTCCCTTACCATCCTCCATTTCTCCCTTCCTCCCTTCCTCCCTTCCAGCTAACCACAACTGCCTGCAAGAAATAGCAAAGTCAAAGCAATGTGTGATGTCATCTGGTGCCTCACTATGTCAGTACAGTATGTGTGTGTTCCGGAGAGAAATCTAAAATAGCTGTACCTGATGAACCGTGGCCAGTTGTTCATTCAGAAATAGCAAAGATGTTCCGAATGTATAGGATGAATGAGCTAAGGGAATGCAAAAAAAAGCACGTTTTACAGAAATATGCTCAGATTGTAAAGCCAAGTTGCATTTCAGAGAAACAATAGGGGACTGAGAAGGCCATTACAGTATATGTAGATGACATTATTAGTGAATGCACTTTGTTTTCATTTTTTGTAAAACAGAACCTTTTTATGAAGACTTATTACTAAGTGGAAAATGCATGGGTCTGGCCACAATGACATTAGTTTGCACCCAGCTTCTTAAGTGGCTCAAATGCTGTACTACTCAAGGATTTGTATTCAACCGGTCAGCAAACTGAATACAAACAAATCTAAAGGAAAAGTGACTATCGGCTACAACAAGTAATTTACACAGTTAGTTATTTAGTATGTCTTTCTTAACAATGACGGGAATCCTGCAATTGTTGCAAACTCCTTCAAAAGTGAGACCATGGAGGGAGACTATATTTATATATAGCCTACTGTTTATAAAACATATATAATATTGTCACCTGTCTCTCTACAAGGGACTTCCTGTTTGTTAAAGCTCTTCAATGTTGGATGAGGTCATTCCAGCTACAGACTTATATTATATGCTGCACAGTGTGGGAAATAATTAAGGTAGAGTGAGTCAGGACTTCTACTTATATTATATATTTGAAAGATTCTCCATTAAACAAAATAAGTCTATATTTTTAAATAAATAACAGATGTCTATATGTGTGTATATGAAGCTTTCCTCAGCTCTAGGGACCTTTTTAGCCTTTGTAGGCTCTTCATTTTTTCCTGGGAACTTTGCTCTCATAAGCATAAAGCAGCTGTTTTTAAAAGAAAAAAGAAGCCGCTCATACACCTGCTGCATACTGCCCGACCAACACGAAAAAGCAGATTGGCGGTGGAGCATTTAGCTGCTACAGCGCCAGCTGTTTCCCTCAGAGCTAAAAAGGAGAGCGGCTATTGGAATTAGATCCCTCCAGTGGATAAAAACACAACGATAAATGAATGATAATGTTTCTCTGGGAACATTTTTCAGCCACGTCAAATTCAATGGCTGGTAATGTTGCCATTGTCCCCACAAACATTTTGACTTAGAGTGTTATTTGCAAAAGTTCTTCCATTGGTGATCAGCAATGCAAATTCACACCAATTCAATCCAATTCTTCAATGACCTGGCAGCACCATTGTAAAGCTGTAAAGGATATTTGATGATTGCAGTGAAAGCAGTGAGAGCCATGACTGGTATGAAATATACTAATGTCCAATGCTTTAAAGCACAACCAGTAATACACAGGGCAGATCAACAGCAGCAATTTCAGATCCAGTAGTCGCAAATGTAAATGAGGCCCAGATGCAAATTGCTGAATCCATGTACATACCCTTGGGAATTCCGAGGGATTAGAATGAGCCGGAAATGCACAGCAATCTCGCAAAGTGTTAAATGATGTCATTTGCAACTTCACAAAAGTTGCTTTATTGCTTTGTTGTTCTTTTATGCGGACAAGGTTTATTGTTCCATTACCTCTCCTCCTTCCCTGACTTCTGTTTTCTTCCATTGAACAAGATCTTTTAGTCATGGCCCGCGGACTCTTTGGAGATTGCCATCTTTATCAAATGTATCGTTTGCTGTGCATTGTTGTGTTATCGTTTGGTTGTATGGTTTCTTTTTTTTATTCCCCTGTTGTGGGTTTAATTTGTCCTTTGGGACTCATAACCGATCCCAATATTTTGATTGATGCATTCATTTCCAGTTTCCGCTCGAGACCCTTGGCTAGAGCGATACTTGCTCTCCTTTTATTCTTACCCAAAGCACCCTGCCATCAGCACAAGCCGTAGCGTTTGTGCATCAATGAGATATTATTCAAAACAGGTTGAGGCGATAACTCCAATCTGGAATAAAGTAGCTTGGCCTCAATTTGGAGGAGTATTATCAGTGCTTGAATTGGGCCGGTACTCACCGGTACGCAGTACCGGCACTTCTGATTTTTACCCATGTGGTACCGGCACTTCTTACTGAGTACCGGCACCTTGCCGGTACTCAGTAAGATGCCGGTACTCAGCCGCCGGCAATATACGTATATATTGTAAACGCAACGCAGCGCAAATGTGGGTCTGACTCTGCCTCACAGAGGGTGACTGGCTGTCTACATGACGTGGCCTGCCGACATTGCCACTTTCATACAGATCATACTAATGCCCTCGATTGGTCTCTGTGTGTCATTCAAGCTCGGGAGGGTGTGTGTTGGTGTATGTGTGGCGCGAGAGAGCGAGAAAGCGCGCGCACCGGTTACGTGTATTGTTGTTAGCATCTGGTGCTAGCTAGCTGCGCTAACGGATATAAGGAGCTTTTTCAACAACAAGGTGGAGGGAGAGTCCTTTGCTGTCAGACTGAGAGGCTGATAACTACAGCTCTGGTGAGGTAAATTACTCTCTGAGTCTTTAGATAGTTAACTTAGTTTAAGTTATCTCAGTGGGTCTCAAACGGTTCGGTCACCATTTATGTAAACACATATTTCCATTTGAGGGGGTAGTGATTAGTAAAATATGCATGAATAATACAAACAAAATGTTAACTAGGTGAAAAAAGGTAAGATAAACTTGTTGAGAGCTAAAACTAGTCTTTGCTGTTGCCTCAAAGAGGAGCAGGGGGGAGAGGAGGGAGACAGGAGAGGCCGATTCAGGAGCCCAGACACACTCACAACTATAAATGAACCAAAAACAAATAAATAAACAAGTTTCAATGTTTTTTCATATTGGATATTGTATGTTATTGGTTATGGCCATGTACTTATGATTTTATGATTATTTAAATGTATACATTTTTGTTTCATATGGGTGTAGTCTCTTTATTTCCCCCTCAAAATGCACCAGATTGATGCATTTAAGTCCAACATTTAAAAAAAATCTTACCGGGGGAGCATGCCCCCAGACCCCCCTATAGGATTTGAGGCCCGGCTCCACTGTTCCCAAATAGATTTGCAATTATTTTTAAATAGTAACCCATCTCCATATGTTTCTTTTTGGGTAGTAGATTTAAACTAGAGGGCTATCACTTTGTGCAGCAACGCTATTGACAAATAAATCCAGCAAAATGGCACAAAAAACTGGTAGTGGCCTCAGGGACGAGGAGTCATTTAACCAGCCAGTAGGAGTCAAGCTTTACTTTCTTTTATATCCATAAAGAAAAAGTAAATCTGTTTACAGTTGTTTCATTATGGATGTTGAGAGGTATCCATATATCTCTTCATTTTGCTCTCAAATTGCACCAGATTGATGCATCTAACTTCAATATTTAAAAAAAAATGTTCCCGGGGGAGCATGCCCCCGGACCCCCCTAGACTAGAGGGTGTCAGGTCCACTCCCCACTTATAAAAATAGCACTTTACCACTGCACCCCCTCTAATCTCAGATGCACCCTGATTCATTTTGTTTAAGTACAGTGAGCCTTTCTAAAATATACAGTAAAGAGACAAACCCACCAGCATTATAGGATATACTATGACTTTGTGCCAAATACTTGTTGCTGATTTAGAGTACTGGCACCTTTTTTATTCCAATTCAAGCACTGAGTATTATTACTCTTGCCATTGCTATTCAGTAGAGTTTTCAAAATGATGGTCAAAATGTACGCAGAACTGAGACCATTTTAAAGTTATTGGCCCTCCAAATACCTTGGGGTACTTTTGGATTCCTTGCCTCCATGTGTGTATGTGTGGTACAGAAATGTTTATGACTCAGTGTGAGAAAAAGTTTTTAGAGATTACTTGTCCATGGACAAGTGAGTTTGGCAATTTACTTGTCCGAATACATTTTCACTTGTCCAGAATGGACACAAATTGGGGCCACTGGAATCTTCTTCTTCGCCATCGTATTTCACATTTTCCCACGGTTTTTACGGTAAGATTTTACTGCATCACACATAGGGCTGGGTATCGTTTAGATTTTAACGATTCCGGTTCTGCTTTTCGATTCCAGTTATTTTCGGTTCTCGATTCCGGTTCTTTGAGAGGGTAAAAATAAGTCCCATGACAAACTGGGAGAAAAATATATTTATGAAAACATTAAGTCAAATCTGTATTCCTATTTACAAATCAGTTCATACTGTTAAATTTATTACGGTTATTGAATACAATTATATAAACATAATCTCTGCATTGTTTTGTTAGTTCTAAGTGGTGCAGTTTAAGAATGTACAATTGGCCCAGTCTCCTCTGATGTTACACTGCAACCTGCCTGTGAGACAGAGTCCAACCACACAATCTGTGTGTCCAACACATGTCCTGCAACACACATGCTGCAACCTGCCTGTGAGACAGAGTCCAACCACACATGTCCAACACATAAGCCTAATAATAATAATAATAATACATTATATTTATAGCCTATAGGCCTAGCGCTTTTCTAAAACTCAAAGACGCTTACACATGTCCTGCAATACACATGCTGCAGCTGCCCAGCTGTTCACTGTTTGTAAAAGTAAATAGATAGTATTTTAATTTCAATAATTTCTATACCCTGCCTTATAAACAATACTGACATCCCTGTGCTCCTCCGAGTATGGGGGTCCGGGGATATGATTACAGCGCGAGGACACAGGGAGGCTGCTTCACTTCATAAAGGAAATGGCGGTCAATATTAACAACAAAGGAGCTAAAAGTCCTAATAACCTTCATTACGTGTTAGAGAAAGAACATAAGAAAGTTTGACAAAGATGAGGCTGTTAAACGGGCAGTGAATCCGCTGTGTGTAGAAAGAGAGAGAGAGAGAGAGAGAGAGAGAGAGAGAGAGAGAGAGAGAGAGAGAGAGAGAGAGAGACGCTGAGCTGCACCATGCAGCGATCAGCTGATCCGGAGCAGAGAGAGGGAGCTGCGGTCCGCGGGGCTCGGCTTCGCCTCCTGTCCTCACAACTCTTATCAATCCCGGGAACGGACAATTGTTATTTGTTCCTACTCGGAACCGAGTTTTGCTTCCCAACCCTGCCACTGTGCTACACTTCCCGCCCCGCCCCTGCACAGAAAGCGGCGAGATGCATTTCATTAGGAATCGACAAACAGAACCGAAACTAACATTTCTAAACGAACAATGGCGGACACGTCCAATTTGCGAATGAGTTCTGCCTTTTGTAAACTGAATCTATCAATAATATAACAATAAATCCGGGCGAAAAACGTCACTTGTCCGCCGGACAAGTCAATTGAAAGATCTACTTGTCCGATATTGTAAATAACACGTCCCGGACGGTGGGACGTGTACTTTTTCGCACACTGATGACTTCCAGCATATGGCTACGAATGCAAACGGCACTTATGGCTTTGCAGTTCAGATACCGTGGACAGTGCCTCACAATGTGTTCAGCACTTTATACAGCTCCATTGACTTTGCACATACTGTCAAGGGGAGAACACTGAGGCATGAACTCAATTGCACGACTCAAAACTCAGACTCAGATAGCGTTTCAAAATAAAGACTTTACTGGAATTTGCACAGTAATAAAACAAGGAAAACAAAACCACTCTTTCGAGGAAAACTATAATGCGATCTATAGCATAGGTCCGTGAAAGGTCCGTGAAAAGGTCCGTGAGGTAAGCCGATACGTGGTCTTCGTGAGACAACGAACTGACAATTAACAGGAGGGAGCTAACACAATATATACACAGGTAAAGGGGACACAGTTGGAAACAATCAGGGCGGGGAAAATAATCAAGGACGCAGGAGACAGAAAAGGGGCGGGGAGCGTGGAGGCCTGAAATGAGAGGAAGAAATAATTAAGGGTATAGACATAAAGCACAAGACAAAGGGACATGACAACTTTAACATAAAGAATAAACTTTCACAATAAGTTTCTTGGACATGACAGTACCCCCCCTTCTAGGGACGGCTCCTGACGGCCCAGGCTCCTCTGAGTTGAGGCGGTCAAAATCCTCAATGAGGCTTTTGTCCACGATGAAGCGGGAAGGAATCCATTGCCGCTCCTCAGGACCATAACCCTTCCAGTCAACCAGTAACTGTCGCCCTCTACCCCTTTTCCGACTAGCCAATAGTGACTTGACCGTGTAAACCGGACCTCCATCGATCATCCGGGGGGGCGGGGGGGGTTTGACGGTGGGAACCATAGCGCTCTCCTTCAATGGTTTTAATTTCCCTACATGGAAGGTGGGATGTACCTTCATGGCCCTGGGAAGCCGTAGTCTCACTGAGACTGGGTTTATGACCTTGGTGATGGGAAAAGGACCCACAAACCGGGGAGCCAGTTTTCGGGAGAGTACGTGGAGGGGAAGGTCTCGTGTAGAGAGCCAGACTTTTTGGCCTGGCTGGTATACAGGGGCTGGTCGGCGTTTTCGGTCTGCTGCTCTTTTAACCAGTTGTGAATTCCTGCAGAGTATCTTCCTAGCCGCAGCCCACACGCGCCGACAACGCCTGACCAGAGCGTGGGCAGACGGGACCGTGACCTCCCTCTCCGTGGCTGGGAACAGTGGCGGCTGGTAGCCATAAACACAGTGAAACGGGGACAGGCCCGTGGCAGAAGTAGGGAGGATGTTGTGTGCATACTCAACCCAGGTGAGGTGCTCGCTCCAGGAGGATGGATTCTGGGACACCAGGCAGCGCAGGCAGGTCTCCAGTTCTTGATTTAGGCGCTCTGTCTGGCCGTTAGACTCCGGATGATATCCAGACGAGAGACTGACCGTGGCACCGATGAGGCTGCAGAACTCCTTCCAGAAGCGTGACACAAACTGGGGGCCCCGGTCGGAGACAATATCCTTAGGGAAACCATGAAGCCGAAACACATTCTGCATCATGACCTCCGCCGTTTCCTTAGCTGAGGGCATCTTTGGCAGAGCAATGAAATGTGTCATTTTGGAAAATCTGTCCACTACCGTGAGAACTGTGGTTTTACCTCTAGAGAGGGGCAGGCCAGTGACGAAGTCCATGGAGATCTCTGACCAGGGCCTGTTGGGAATAGGGAGTGGTTGTAATAACCCTATTCGCGACCTGGAAGAGGTCTTGTTTCGAGCGCAGATAGGGCACGCCTCCACATACTCCTTCACCTCCTTCTCCATGGATGTCCACCAGAAACGTTGTTTAACAATGAACATAGTTCTCTTGACTCCGGGGTGACAGGTGAGCAGCGAAGTGTGAGCCCAGTGGATCACCTGTGGTCGCTCGGCCTCCTGAACAAAAATCCGGTTAGGCGGGCAACCCCTTGGTGCAGGAGCTCCAGCATTGGCACGTATTACCTCCTTCTCTACTGGCCAAGTCAGCGCTCCTACCACCCGGTTCAATGGGATGATGGGTTCCGGCTCCTTGGCTGCAGGCACAGGGTCAAACAGACGGGACAGAGCGTCAGGCTTGACATTCTGAGACCCCGGCCTGTAGGAAAGAACAAAGTCAAAACGGTTGAAAAACAAGGTCCACCTAGCCTGGCGGGAGTTCAGTCTTTTGGCCTTTCTGATGTACTCCAGGTTCTTGTGATCGGTCCAGACCACAAAAGGATGCTCGGCTCCCTCCAACCAATGCCTCCACTCTTCCAACGCTAACTTCACGGCCAGCAACTCACGGTTTCCCACGTCATAATTTCTCTCTGCCGGGGAGAGCTTCCTGGACAGGAAGGCGCAGGGGTGAAGTTTGTTGTCCTTCTGTTGTTGCTGGGAGAGGACCGCTCCCACCCCCTCGTTGGAGGCATCCACTTCCACCACGAACTGGCGAGTGGGATCCGGCATGGTAAGTATGGGGGCAGTGGTGAACATCTTTTTCAGCCGAGAAAAAGCCTCCTCAGCCTGAGGAGACCACACAAAAGGCACCTGAGGGGACGTGAGGACATGAAGAGGGGCTGCAATAGCGCTGAAGCTCCGCACAAAACGTCTGTAAAAATTAGCAAAGCCTAAAAACTGCTGCACTTTTTTGCGAGAGTCAGGGGTAGGCCAACAGGCTACTGCGCTAACCTTCTCTGGGTCCATCATAACCTGACCTGGGGAAATGATGAAGCCCAAAAAAGTGACTGTTTCCACATGAAATTCACACTTTTCAGCTTTGACAAACAACTTATTTTGGAGCAGTTTCTGTAGAACCAGGCGGACATGTTGTTTGTGGGTGTGAAGGTCAGGGGAGTAGATCAGAATGTCGTCCAGATAAACAAAAACGAAACGGTTCAGAAACTCCCTCAACACGTCGTTGATCATAGCCTGGAAGACTGCAGGAGCGTTTGACAATCCAAACGGCATGACCAGGTATTCATAATGTCCTGAAGGGGTGTTAAAACCCGTCTTCCATTCATCGCCCTCCCTGATCCTGACCAAATGATAGGCGTTCCGCAGGTCTAATTTGGTGAAAACCTTGGCTTCCTGAAGCTGCTCGAAAGCGGACGAGATGAGAGGGAGGGGGTACCGGTTTTTAACCGTAATGTCATTGAGAGGTGAGTAGTCGATACAGGGCCTAAGAGACCCATCCTTTTTGCCCACGAAAAAAAAACCTGCCCCTGCTGGGGATGAGGAATGACGAATAAGCCCTGTCTTGAGGGAGGCATCAATATAGTCCTTCATGGCCTCTTTCTCAGGTCCTGAAATTGCATAAAGTCGACCCTTAGGAATGGGAGACCCGGCAATCAAGTCAATAGCACAGTCATAGGAGCGGTGAGGAGGAAGAGCCAGAGCTTTGGACTTACTAAAAACTTCACTAAGGTCCTGGTAGCAGGAAGGAACTGAAAGTACATCCGGAAGATATATTTTTGGGACTGTATCCTGCCTAACACTCCCAGTGTTACATCCCCTGTCAATCTCTGCTACCTGCTTAAAACAGAGATCAATGCAATTCTTTCCCCACCCCTCCACCCTCCCAGATTGCCAATCTATGTGAGGGTTATGAAGTTTCAACCAGGGAAACCCCAAAATGAGTGGATGTTGGGCTGAGTTAAATAAGTGAAAAGACATTGTCTCATGGTGGTTATCATTACATCTTACTTCTAAAGGCTCCGTTTGGTGAGTCACTTTAAACAACAGCCGCCCATCGAGAGCACTCGCTTCAAGAGGCTGGGGTAGAGGTTTAGTTTTTATGTCCCATTTTTTAACTAAACCCCAATCCATAAGACTTTCGTCCGCCCCTGAGTCAATGAGAACACCATGAGTAACTACATTGTCTCTGATTTTTACCTGGATCCGGGTCAGGGTGCGAGGAGGAAAGTCAGAGGAAGAGATCCGGCTCACCAACGTACTCCTCTTCATTGGTGAGCCTCCTCTTTTACCGGACAAGCCGCTTGTGGGTGTCCGCGCTGCCCGCAGTAGAAACACAGACCTTCCTTGAATCGACGCTGACGTTCTGCCAGCGACAGCTTGGCGCGGCCCAACTGCATTGGCTCCTCCACGGAGCCAGGGGGCGCTGTTGTCCGGAACGCAGGTGGTGAGGGGTGACGGGGCCTCCAAGAAGAAGTAATATCCAGCGGCGAGCGTCTCCTCTGGAGAGGTGGATCAACCGCATCCTTGGATTTATTCCTTCTCCTCTCCGTCAAACGATTGTCTATACGTAAAGCCATGGATATGACAGAGTCCAAATCAGCGGGCAGATCGAGAGGCG
This sequence comes from Notothenia rossii, assembly GCF_949606895.1. Taxonomy (NCBI): domain Eukaryota; kingdom Metazoa; phylum Chordata; class Actinopteri; order Perciformes; family Nototheniidae; genus Notothenia; species Notothenia rossii. The sequence continues at coordinate 28,463,986 of NC_136902.1, read as the reverse complement.
CCAGCTGGTCTTGTAAAGAATCCGAGAGACCGCTGACGAAAGCGTCAAACAATGCAGCGGAGTTCCAGCCGCTGTCGGCTGCCTTAGTCCGGAACTCGATGGCGTAGTCAGCCACACTCCGCTGATGTTGTCGCAGCTTGATCAGAGCCCGAGCTGCTTCCCTGCCCGGCGTGGTTTGATCAAAGGTCTTCCTCATAGTGTCTATGAAGTTTTCCAGAGACCCGCAGATGGGGGAGCCTCGGGACCACTCTGCCGTAGCCCACGCTGCTGCTCGGCCGGAGAGATGAGAGATCATAAAAGCCACTTTGGAAATGTCCGTGGGAAAAGCAGCCGGTTGGTGGTGATAGTGTAACTCACACTGCACGATGAACGGCCGGCAGCCTTCTGAGTCCCCGGAGTACCTTTCGGGTGGAGCCAGACGCATGGAAGCCCTGTGCGGCTCAGTAACCCGGTTGGGATCGAATCCGGTCACCGCTGGAACCGGAGGAGTCGTAGGAGGAGAAACAGCCTGCAGGTGAGTGAGCACACGCTGAACCTCTGCTGCCAGTAGATTAACTTGGGTCGTCAACGATGTTTGTAGTTCCCCCTGGCTGCTGGTTAGATCCTGCACTCCCTGCTGCATGGTGGCCATACGCTCCTCTTGTTGCCCAAGACGTTGGCCCTGAGAACGGATAGCGTTCTTAATCTGATCTGAGTCGGCTGAGTTCATTTTGATGGTCAGTTCGTACTGTCAAGGGGAGAACACTGAGGCATGAACTCAATTGCACGACTCAAAACTCAGACTCAGATAGCGTTTCAAAATAAAGACTTTACTGGAATTTGCACAGTAATAAAACAAGGAAAACAAAACCACTCTTTCGAGGAAAACTATAATGCGATCTATAGCATAGGTCCGTGAAAGGTCCGTGAAAAGGTCCGTGAGGTAAGCCGATACGTGGTCTTCGTGAGACAACGAACTGACAATTAACAGGAGGGAGCTAACACAATATATACACAGGTAAAGGGGACACAGTTGGAAACAATCAGGGCGGGGAAAATAATCAAGGACGCAGGAGACAGAAAAGGGGCGGGGAGCGTGGAGGCCTGAAATGAGAGGAAGAAATAATTAAGGGTATAGACATAAAGCACAAGACAAAGGGACATGACAACTTTAACATAAAGAATAAACTTTCACAATAAGTTTCTTGGACATGACAAATACTGTACAGCACTGAGCCTGAACTGGCCCATTTACTCTTAAGTACCAGAAACTTTGGATACATTTTGATTTTTCAAAGCTTTTTTTGCAGAAGGGCCATGTTGGAATACTTAGACTTTCATTTTTACCACCACCTGGAAAGCAGCAAAAAGAGCAATATCTGGCTCATCGAGGGCATTCAGTTGTTGGTTTCTCTTGAGCTGTATTTAAATGTGACACCAGCGAGGGCACACTTTTAGGTCTCACTCTGTTTACACTGTTGAATGTGCGAAAAGGAAACATAAACTGCCCCTATCAAACTGTATCTAAGTTTCACTATTGACGTATATCCCTGAAAGAATGAACACTTTTTTTCTAGGCTTAAGCATGACTTGTCTACTAGGATGGTTAAACAAAAAACCTAGAGCTGATGTATTATTCACACCTTGAATTTGAGAAACCCTTCAGGTCAGTTATCAAGTCCAGTTGTCAATAGCACATTGCAAAATGACACCCCTTCTCTCCAACAGCTAGAGTAGAACATCCATTTGTGTCTTCCTTCCATTACTGTAATGCCAAGAATCTGAAATGACAAAAAAGTTCTGCTGCACAAATACCTAAAACTTCCAAGCATTCCTATATCACGCTGCTCTTGGCTTTGCTACATAGCCACCAAAACCACTTCATTCAATGACTGCAGCACTGGGAATACCGAGGTGTCCCATCCAAGTATTGGTATGGTAGGTTATGGTCATAGGCAAAAAGTGAGCGTGCCAAACTCCGCCCCACACTCACTCTGTCTATCTCCCGACAGTATGGGTGGAATCAAGATGGACGGAAACAACTCCTAGGTTTGATAATTTAATCAAATCCAAATAGGTTGTTAACCTTAGAAGAAAAAAGGACAACAACAATACAACAATTAGGATCACACATATCCCATACAACTTAAATCAAATTCAATATAATAATCACACTTACTAGTGGCCTCTCCTGATTTCTCAATCTCAATGACGTTCATTTATGTATCCCCTCTACACATCAATAAACCCTGTGAAGCTCCACCCAGATTTACAGTATCACACACATAAACTGAACCCCATTAATTGAACCCTCATACACCCAGCACAAACATGAGTTTACAGCACACCCATCCTTAAAGCACTACACTGGCTCCCCGTGGAACTGAGGATCGAATTCAAGGTCTCCGTCCTCACCCACCAGTGTATCCATGGAACTGCCCCTCCCTACCTCAAGGAACTCCTCACCCCCTATACCTCCTTGCGGACCACCCGCTCCAGCAACTCCAACCTCCTCAAACCCCCCAGAACTAAGCTCCGTACCATGGGAGACCGGGCCTTCTGCTCGGCTGCCCCCAGTCTGTGGAACGCTCTCCCCGACCACATGAGAGCACCACAGACCGTGGAGGCCTTTAAAAAAGGCCTCAAAACCCATCTGTTCAATAGAGCCTTTCCCTAGACCTCTTATTTATTTATTTATTTATTACCCCCCTTTTATTTTATTTTATTTGTATTGTCTGACGCACAATAACATTTTGAGAAACATCATTGGTGATTTTGGAGTCAGCCAACAATATTTTAGTCATAGCCATTCATTGTGCTTTTTACTTGCCTAGAACAAACTTAATGAAAACTGTTAACAAGGGTTTGGTTTTAGAAGTGATGAAGAGACAATGAAGTCCAGGCTTCTTTGAAAAACACAATATTATAACACAAAACCAAATAAAAGGGTCTAGATCAGAGGCCTGTACTACGAAGCTGGTTCAACCTAACCTGGATATGTTTGAGTTAGCCGGTTGGCCTAATCCAAAACATGTCATACGCGCTCTCGCTAAACTGTACTACGACGCGGGTTATCAAGTGGATCGCTCAAGCCAGCCGTGTCCTATCTAGTTACGTTCACATGAAAGGGGTGGTATTTGGAGCTTTCGACCAATCACAAACATGGACAAGCGTACTGACAGCGCAGCGTCATACTTCCTGAATGAAAAGTCAACTATAATATTAGACATATGAAGAAGTTAAACTTTAAACATCCATGACCTAAACACTTTATCCAGGATAAAAGCCACATAGTTGCACCTGTAAGGTGAATACAGCTGGTAAAAGAACAAGTGTTTGCGTACATTAACAGGTTTATGATATCACTGCCCCGTCTAAGACACGAGTGGATCTGACTTTAATTACATTTGTCTCGAGTGTTTTGTCAACTTAATGTGTTGCTTAAAATCAGGGGTGGGGAACCTTTTTCCTCTCAAGGGCCATTTCAATTTTTACAACATCCTTCGAGGGCCGTACAAATTATTGAACTCAACGTCTGCTTAAAAAACTCAAATCACAGCCCATTCATTTTGCGTTTCTTTCATGCTGTGCAAAGAAAAAGCAACAGCAACCTCTTAATCCAGATATTTATTTTACAACTCACTTCCCTTTTAAACTGTATTCTTGTTTATTAATAACAACTTTTTTTTACTGTCATATAGTATTGTATACCTGTTTACTTTCTTCTCTTATTTTTGTATAACTATAATGATCATATAAAGATGTGCCTTTACCTCACTGGTTGGAGAAAAAGCTTCTTATATTCGTTAGCATAGCTAGCTAACCAGATGCTAATAACAACAAAGTTATTGACTGTATGATCTGTATGACAGATGAACAGATCGCCACTGGGCTTTCAACTAAAGACACAGCCACGCAAAAACTGCGGCATGTGTACAGCTCCTTATGGGTATTGCAATTTGTGAAGTCCCGGCCCGGAGCCGCGTTCTGGTGCTCTCCGTTAGAACTACACTCCTGTCAAACGAGACATATACGACGTGATGACACGTTAGGCTTGTGTTGTGTTCAAGGACCCTGAACTTGGCCAGGAAAAACAGGTTTGTTTAATTATTTTGCGGTCTAGATTTCTTGAATTTTTTTTCTTTTTTGCATGTGTTTATAAATTACCTCGAGGGCCGTACCAAATGGTCTCAGGGGCCGTATACGGCCCGGAGGCCGGAGGTTCCCCACCCCTGCTTAAAATAATACTTCTGCATATGTGACACTGTGAGTGTTGCACGGCCAGATACGGCTCAGCTGACTCAGATAAGGAAATATATAATAAAATATATGATACATTATGATGTGATATGCCGCGGACTGTACTTAATGTTACTTTGATCCGGTTACTTATGTTGTGGCAGATATTTAAGTAAGCTTTCTTAACGCTAATGTTATAATAGTCAGATTGCTCTGGAGATGGGAGGTGATATTCTATTAGTGTTCACGTTCACACAGTCTTTGATTTTTGCCGGCCGTCTTTCCTGCAACGGCAGCTTTTCTTTCGGCCTCCTTCTCCTACCCCCTGTGGGAATTGGCGTCCTCATCAGAAGCAGGCCCCTTGCTGTCCTCCTCGGAAGAGCTGAGAGACAGTGGAGAGACTCTCCCTGTGTCTCTGCCCGTCGATGTGATGGCCTTAGAAGGTTGCTCGGTGTGACGGCTGTCGCCTCTCCGGTCCTGGTCATTCTGTTTTGCTGTATATGTATGTAAATGAGCTGTGTAGTTACCCCAACGTCATTGGCTGCCATCTCCTGGTCCGCCTCAGAGGACACTGATTGGAGCACGCCGGGCTCAACGCACTCCAATCCCCGTGCAGCCCCAGCGCACACCTTCCGGAGATGACTACAAAGCCTGGGGACACCAATCACTCGGGAGGCTCTGCTGCGATCAGACGCCTCACTCATTTTGCTCCTGTGTCGTTGCAAGTTTAAACAGAAAAATAACTGCTTAGTGTTTTCACAGTTTGTATTCTGCTGCACTGTCGCAAAGGTTCGGGGAAAGCCTCCATAAATCCAGCTACACCCATATCTGATCTCAAATCTGTATCTACAACATTTTATTGGATTTTTCACATATTCTTTACGGCAACTTACCCCTGTCTGTTTATTTGTTGTTATCTGAGCTTTCATATTCGCTACAGCATGGTGAAAAGAAGAAGAAAGTTGGGTTACTATATGTTGGAGGAATAAAGACTTTCTAGAAGCCTGAAATTCCTCTAACAGACTGATCTCTTCTGCTCAAATTTAAATGAAGTAAGGCTAGAATTTCCCCCATTGCAGCTTCTGCAATATCAACCATAAAGGGAGACGGATGAGTGAGAGAAAATGTTGTTCCCAGAAACATCTCTTTATATTCCCATCCCTTGGTTTTGTCATGTTTTGCAGATGTATACATTCTCCCTGAAAGAAAAAAAGCTTTAAGGTTGGCAGCAGTTCAACTGTTCCAAAGTTTGCTTGAGGTACTCTGTAAATCTGATTATGACACAGACTCTTGGCCCCGGTTGTATTAAGCAACGCGGGCGAGAACTAGAAGCTTATTATGACTTGGTATTTGCAAAAATAAATTGCCTTTCTGTTAGATCCTGACCTTTACCTTCAGCTAATGATGAAGAAGTGCATAGTCACGATGTGATGCATTGCCCTAAGCCACAATGTCACTCTGAACTCTGAATCCAAAGTAGATTTTCAGCTTACCTTAACTTTACTTTGATCCCTGTTCAGCCGCCTGTTCTGTCAGAGTAAACACCGCCAAGTGCATATTCTGTTTGATCTCCTTCTTATGAATACATACAGAACAGATCCAATCTCATCCACAGAGGTTTAAGCTAAGGCAGTATGAAAAGTTCAGGCTCTTCTTGTTATGATTTGGTTAGGGCTGCTGTTGTGCTATCATCTGTCCACCCGAGAATCATTGGTCTGCCCCTTTATTTCAACAAGACACATGGTATAACAAATATGATGGATGGGAAAAAGTTGTATATGAAAATGAATCCTTGATCCTAATGCCGTCTACAAGTTACCAGGCTAATATTTATTTCTGTTATGTCCAACCATCTATCTACAAATGCAATCGCAGGACTAATTTTCTTTCTTTAAAGGGTATCCTGAATAACAGTGTGCTTTTGCATACTTAATGGTGGCAACATGAATAGAGAGTTGAATCCATGATCAAAACTCTTGATCGGTCACTCATTGATGTAGGTTTCATTCTTTGCAGTTCTTATTGTGTATTCCACACATTGTGGCTTCCACATTGCTCCCAATGTTGGTTTGTGTACAATTATAAATTAATAGGGTGATATTCTGAATGATGTGGTGGGAAATAGCTGATCCAGATTTGCTGCGGTCATGACGTAAGATCGGAACCGCCTGTTCTCCAAAAAACGACCAAATAGGTCGATTGTTCAGCAGCTTATTAGGACCTAGAGTCAGGTTTTTTAAACCGGATATATTCCCCTCATTGTCAAATGATTACACAGTGATATCTGCATTACTCATCCACTAAAAAACATCAGTTTATCCTTGTTAATTACACAATATTTATTGGTTTAAATTGTGTACAATGCTTTTGTGTTTTTAACCTTCGATTCAGAGAAACAAATAGTTTTTTCGGAGTTTAGACACTACAGTTTCCGAAGACACTACACTACCCAGAATCCCCAGCTATCGTTTGGGACTACAACATCTGCCTTGCTTTACAAACCCCGTGATTAGTCATCAAGCCCTGTGATTGGATGTTGGAGTGGCAGTGCGACAAGGTTACGCTGAGCGTCAAACAGCTCTATGAAATGGAATGGAACCACAACAGACTTTCCAAAACTGGAATTGGGTCCACAGCCCCTCCCCCCCACATAATTACACACGCTGGCTATGGTGTGTTTCGCAACATGTTCTATGGCACGTCTCTACTGGGAATTGTAGTTTTATAAGGCGTTTTCGTATTTCCCACAATTAGAAGTTGCCAGTATTAATTTACACTGTGTACACCCTGGAGGTTTAGGGGATACGAAACACAGTGGTGTTATCAAATTTAAAACATATAATTAATAAATGGGTGAATTAATATACCCTCATGACACCTAAGGTCAGAAGAGCTTTATTTAACAGCTGGTCTTATGTCTGTGACCCCTCCTGTTGTTCATTGATATGCCTGAAACATGCACTTGTCAAGGTTCAGAGGCAAATTTTGCAAATATGGCGGTAGCCATCGATCATCTTAAGATAAGATATACTTTATTGATCCCAAGTTGGGAAATGTTTTTGTTACCGCAGCATACTACTTTGTTCTACTCCACTACAATTCAGAGGTTGACCTGGTATTTTTACTCCACTACATTTATTTTAGTTACTTTGCAGATTCTGATTAATGATGTGAAATATAAACAACCCCTGTAAAGGCCTGTACTAAGCCAGCCGTGCCCTATCTAGTTAGGTGCACATTCCCCGTGAAAGGGGTGGTATTTGGAGCATTCGACCGATTACAAACATGGAGAAACGTACTGACAGTGCAGCGCGTCAAGAAAAATAGTAAAATAGTAAAAAGTGAAATAGTGCCATAAGAGTCTATATACAAGTGATTGGAATCTGATATATTAGACAAATCATTTCTAAGTAGCAGCCAGATGAATGTTATGGACGTTGTTTCAAAGTGCAGGTGTTTAATAGTCTTCTGGCCTGTGGGATGAAGCTGTCCCTGAGTCCCGGATACGGGACCGCCTGCCAGACGGCAGCAGATGATGGGGGTCTTTTATAATCCTGAGCAGTGGCGCCCGGCCCATAGGGGCGCTAGGGGCGCCGCCCCACCTCTTCCCACATACAAAAGAAAATATTTAAAAAAATATTAAATAAAAAAAAAAATATTAAAAAAAATATATATTTCAAAAATATATATATTTTATATTTTTTATTTTTAATGAACAAGGTAAATATCATACAATTGGTATCAGTAAAATGTATAATCTACAATACAATCTTGTTTAAAATTGTGTTACGATGTCTAAAGTTACTGATAAGTCACATGTTTCCTGCCTGGCCTTGCCCTTGGCATTAGTTTATCATTACGGGGCGCTGCCCCCGAGCCAAACAGCAGCAACCAGCACGTTGCAAAAAAGTCTCAATAGTAAACTGTGCCGCCGAAACATAATTTCAGCAAATCAGCGTCGTCAAATATTTTGGTCACGAGGGCGCTCACTCGGCGCCCACGTTGCTTACGTGCGTTGACGTGAGTTGTTTTTTAGACTAGTGAGGAACTGGGGTAGTATCTATAGAGAGGCGAAGTCCCTCCCCTTCCGGGAGCCTCCATGGGACCCCGGAAGCGGAAAATTATACATGGAAGTCAATGGAGAGAGAAAAGTTATCTTTTGATCCCGTTTGAATTGTGCCACGAATGACACATATGATGTTTGTCAATCTTAAACAATCATTTCCATGCAAAAAAAGTCACAGTTTGTCGTAAAACTGCTGAAATATAAGACTATGAATAATACGCAACTAGAAAGACTACAAATCCCAAATGCATTCTGGGTCGCGTAAGTGATGTCATAGGCGATAATGCTCCAAGACTGGTTGTGACTCGCAAAGCAAAGAGGAAGAAGAAGACTGATTTATTCCCTCCAATAAATATAAGAGATTGCTCCAATAAATTCACTTTTACAAGATGCCTGTGTGCTTTGTACGAGGTTGTAATCACAAAAGAGATCATACCACTTGCTCGTTCTATCGCTTCCCGTCTGATGAAAGGACCAGGAGTCGTTGGACCAAACATATCAGGTAATATACATGTTTCGCATGGAACATAGTCAAGTTAGCTACCTAGCTAGTAGCGAGCATGTTAGTTAGCATTATATTACATTACTTAGCCTTGTCATTTGTATTAGCCTTAACACGAAGTAAACCGAAATGTTAAACAGTAAGAGTAGTCATGATGGTAAGTATTTTGTGAAACATTTGAAGAGTAGCCTATCGCCCCCTCCACCAGGTGCTAAGGGGGCGGGAGGTAGGCTAACCCCACATTAGTATCAGCGATCTTTTCTACTTAATGCTATCTGCACAAATGGTTAACATTGACCATTAAAAGATCAGGCAGTTCAGGGAGAGTCGAAGGAAGGAAGGCAGGCATCTTTGCATGACATTCTTCTGGACGTGTTTCATTGTGATGATAGTGAGAGTGAGTCAATCTGTTTGTTGGAAAGACAGTAGTTGAGTGATTACTGAGAGAAAATTATTAAAAGAGATAATTATTCAGTGTTGTTACTTTAAAGCAGTGGTTCTCAAACTTTTTCTGTCAGGCCCCCCCTTTGGAGAAAAAAAAAAGTCGGGCCCCCCCAACACAAATAGTGAGGCTCAGTGGCGGCACCAGAGATTTCTTTTGGGGGTGCTGTGGGATAGCTTGACGTTTCATAGAGGGTGCTCAAACATTTAGGGTTTCCCATTAATGTACCGGTCGCTACAGTGGAATTTTCTACTGCAACAATCCCCACGCATATACAGTGACAGTTACAATGAAGGCTCGATAATCAGCTCACGGCATATAGGTGTAAGCAGGGGTAAAGTGCTATTTTTGTAGGTGGTGTATGGACCTCACAAAGGGGGGTCCGGGGGCAAGCTCCCCCGGGAAGATTTATTTTTAAATGTTGAAGTTAAAAGCATCAATCTGATGCACTTTGAGAGCAACATGAAGAGATCTATGGATACCTCTCTCAACACCCATATGAAACAGAACTGTAAACAGATTTACTTTTTCTTTATGGATATTTTACAAATCACCCTTTTAAACTGTATTCTTGTTTCACTGTCATATAGTATTTCATACCTGTTTTTCATTTATTCTCTTATTTTTTTATCACTATAATGATCATATAAACGCGTGCCTCGGAAATAATTGTTTACATTAATGGTTACCAAAACGTTTGAGACCCACTGAGATAACACTGAGAGTCCTTTAGTTCACTGAGTCTCTCAGTCTGACAGGAGAGGACACTCCTCCACTTTGTTGTTGAAAAAACTCCTTATATCCGTTAGCGTAGCTCGCTAGCACCAGAAGCTAACAACAACGATCTCCAGTACCGGTGCGCTCTCTCTCTCTCGCTCGCGCACACAAAATGGCTCGTTCCACACACACACACACACACACACACACACACACACACACACACACACACACACACACACACACGAGCTTTAATGAAACACAGAGACCCAGACGTAATAGTACTGCACTGCATCATATTATTTTTGAATCAATAATTTTTTCAAATTTTGATCTTTTTTTAAATTGTTTTTTATAACCATTTTTCCTCCTGGTCTCTCGCTCCCCCCCTGGCATACCTCTGCGCCCCCCACTTTGAGAACCACTGCTTTAAAGTGTTGTTACTGACCTTTTTCTCTTTTATTTTCTTTACCTCACCTGTAACTGCTGAGACCCTGAGGAACAAGCACACTGGACTGACCTGCTCTGGCAACCTGATTTCCACTGTACGTAATAGTATTTGGTTATGGTATATTATTTATATACATCAAAGGCACAATGCACCCCCCAGAGACACACATGTATTGAGTGTGATATTTTGCATTGGTCATGTGAAATCATCTTTACATACTAGAAAACTGTAGGAGCGGCAACTTGTTTTGAAATTGAATTTTTAATATCCGATAATAAAGTTGATCTGTTTTCTTTATTCTTCTCTCTTCCCAGCTCCATCCATCACCATTCTCTGTTCCTGCAGGTCCTGCTTGCTAATCAATATTCATATTTTTTTACACAATTACAAATAAAGTCAATGTATTGTATGACATGAAGTTGTGCTTCATTCTGAGTCAATAATAAATTCATTCTGCCTTCAGCTGCAAAATTATTGTGGACTGCACTGACATCCATGTAGCTGCCCCCCAGTAAGATGAACCAAGCAAAGTTGACATACTCAACATACAGCTGTACTCTTAAGTTTACATGAAGAATTTGTGAAATATTGGTAATAACAGGTTTAAATGATTAGTAATTAATTATATAATTTTCTCATCATAGATGAGCAGACAGGGAGCAGATGAGAAAAGCAGAATATGCAGCTGCCATTTTCCACATGGAAAAGAGAAAGGGCCAAGTGTATTTGAGTGGACAAAAGAGAAATCCCAAATACGAAAAATAAAATTATACAATTTACAGATATGTATACAAATAAATATATATCCTATATACACTATCATGTATAATGATGGTGTATGATGTAGAAGGAAGTGTGGTAGATAACAAGTAAATATAGAGTTACATACAGATCCATGTTACAGCAAAAGATGGAATAACTAAGAAGCACGCAGTATAATAATAATTACACGCAACAATTAAATAACTGCTCAGCATCTCCACCACAATCCCAATCTGCTGTGTCCTGTTTTCCTCCCCTCTGCATAACACCCCATCACACATAAGAAACACAACGCAGAGTCCGAGGGTGTTAAGAGTATGTTTATTTAAATGTCCTCCTCTCTACTGGCCAACACAGGGAGCATATGCTGGGTGTAGAATTGTTCCAGGAGGAGGAGATTTCCATGCCATGCAGGGTCTTTGGGGATGGGGAGGATGATCGCCTCCATCGTGGTCCACAGTAGCAGAGACTCCGGTCTGTTATGTGCAGCTGTTATATAATATACAATACATTTTTTTGAAAAACATTTGATCAAAAAATAAGGATTTGGTCAGGATCTAGAGTCAGTGTGTAGTTTATTAATTAATCAATGCTCTCTACATTAGGAAAACACATACCAGTGTACCAGAGGGAGTCACACACAGCTGTGCCTAGATAACCAAACAAATTGACAACAGGGATGCAAACTCATCAGGTATGAAAAAGGTGACAAGGATCCGAGCCCCCTGACCCCACAGAATATTGGCTTTAAAATTAGGAATAACAGGATTTTAGCAGTCAGAACAACTAAAGCAGCAGTGTTAATATTAACAGAAACGCCATAGAGTCACATCTAATAGAAATATATAAAAAGCATTTATTTTAATTGTGTAGTAGTCAGTTTATAATTTTGGCAGCACTGTTGAGCATTTTGAAAATGTATTTTCATGCCTCTGTGCAAGGCTTAGTCTTTCTATCTTTATAGCCACTGGTGTAAAGTAACCAAGTTCATAAACTCAACAAGTACTATACTTGGGCACAATTTTGAGATACTTGTACTTTACTTAAGTATTTCAATGTTTTGCTACTTTGTACTTCTACTCCACTACAGTTCAGAGGTAAATGGTGTACTTTTACTCCACTACATGTATGTAATACATTTAGTTACTTTACAGATGTGGATGAATGATGTGAAATATAATCAAGTGTTAAATCAGACTTTAGTTCCACCTGGAGTAAATCCAAAAGCTACCCTGCCTGCAGTATACAAAGTCATTCAAACTAGCTGCACCTTTACCAGCTTTGATAACACTTTAATGATCAGTCATTATAAAACATATCATATTATTCTGAAATGGACCAATCTGCAAAATGACTACTTTTACTGTCGCTACTTTCACTATATTTTGATAATAATAATTTTCTACTTTTACTTGAGGAACATTTGGAATGCAGGACTTTTACTGTAACAGAGTATTCCTACACTCTGGTACTTCTACTTTTACTCAAGTACAAGAACTGAGTACTTCTACTTTTAATCAATTACAAGATATATACTTATACCACCTCTGTTTATAGCCTATGAAAAAAACGATTAGAAAACGAAGGCTAAAGCTAACGTTAGCAGATAGTGACAATGTATGCTAGTTAGCTAGCTCAACGATAATATTGCGACGGGGAAAAAAAACTTTTCAGTGCATATCACGCTCTGCCGCTCCGACAGGGAGCTCTACTCTGAACACCTGAACGGCCCGTTCTAACAGCTGTTCACCAGCGGTCCAGTCTGTGCCACAGTGACTCCGGACGCACAGTTAATATTAACGAACGCACCGTAGGTAATGTAGCTGCTGAAGCTAGACCATCATCGCCGAGCAGCAGAGGCTTATTATACATCATGAGCAGAGCCGACAGGCAGGAAGACTCGAGCACACAGCTCGCGCTTCATTATAATATATAAAAAAAAGCTCGCGGCCGCACATTAATCCGGGTCCCAGACCCCCTCCCATACCCCAAAAATATTTTTATTGAGATCTACAGGAATCATAAAAACGACCTATTTTGGATTCAAAACGGAGAATTTCGCCGAAAGGTGACAAGTTTGCATCCCTGGACAAGATAACCAAAATCCTTGAATCTACACACAGCAAATAAACTCAAATGACACAACGAGATGTAAAAAGGAGATCACACATATAGTCGATATAGAACTGGCCGCTTCAATCTGAAGAGCAACTAAAACAAAACACGGGAGTGTATCTTGTTCTTGTGAACACTAATGTTATCCACAGCATACACAGACACCACAAAGTTCTTAAGGAGAAAACTAGTTGCTAAAACAAAACACGTTAGTGTACCTTGTTAGCTAGCTGACATTAACCTTAGACATAGCACTCATATTACTCACTGAAACCTTGTAAAGCCGGTCCTGCATGCTGGCTCTTACAGAACCGCTCCCTTTCGTGTATGTACAGCTCTCAACATGCCCAGACTTGTAGTGATTTTCACCTCTTTTTATACTTTTTCGCCTCATTCTGAAAGAAACAGGTGAAATTTACTAACGTGACAGCCATCTTTGTGATGGTGACGCGTATTGTGCGAGACCAGAGACCTGTAGTTCACTGAGCGGTTTCACACAAAAAAAATGGTAACTTCACAGTTTTACGACACATTTTTATTTTTTTGACTTGCAAAATGTTCTTTTAATTTGACAAACATCATATGTGTCATTCGTGGCACAATTCAAACGGGATCGAAAGATGACTTTTCTCTCTCCATTGACGTCAATGTATAATTTTCCGCTTCCGGGGTCCCATGGGTCGGAAGTAGATGGGCGGGACTTCGCCTCTCTATAGTAACGCAGTGTAGGCGGAGCCGTGACGTCATCTTCAATGCGCTCCCCAGAAAAACAACACAGCTGTTAGCTCTTAGCACTCAGAGCTCACAGCTCTTCATATCTGTTCAGAAACTAGACAAAAGTTAAACAAATACAAACCACATACTGTCTGTGTCATGGCGAATACAGTCGCTGGTTTATTTATGTCTGTATAGGCCGTTGTTGTGAGTGTGGATGGTCGGAGCATTTACAACGTTAGCTTAGCCAAATCTACATTAGAAAACACGCATTTTAAAAGGTTTTTCGCCTGCCGTCTGTCTGCAGACTTGTCAAAGCCTTAATTCATGGTTTTTACTATCCGGTATCAGTATGTTGTTACTTCGGCATCATTTTGAAACGTGTATTGCAATTAAATCACGTTCAAATATGTTCATCTTGTTGTAGTTGTAGCCCCCCTTGACAGCGATTCTCTCTCTAGTTTAGACGGTCAAGCCAGCCTCTACTCGGAAAAACCTAGTCAAGCCAGCCCTCACGTGATATTGCGGTGCGCGAATATCATGCATTACGTCGAGTACAAAAAAATCCTCCCTCTGTGTTTAGATGAGAATAAAACAAAAACTGTCCAGTATCAAAGACTCATTTCACTTCAGGGTGATAGCAGCACATCCCATCTAGTCACTCAGAAAAAATCAGGACATTCTGATGTAGAGTTTCAAAATAAAAGACCTTTGAAGTCTCATATATGAGCTATCATCCCTGTTTTTAGATGAGAATAAACAAAAACTGTCCAGTATCATAGATCCATCTCACTCCAGGGTGATAGCAGGACACCCCATGTAGTCACTCAGAAAAAATCAGGACATTCTGATGTACAGTTTCAAAATAAAAGACCTTTGGGGACAGTGATGATAGCTCATATATGAGACTTCAAAGGTCTTTTATTTTGAAACTCTACATCAGAATGTCCTGATTTTTTCTGAGTGACTACATGGGGTGTCCTGCTATCACCCTGGAGTGAGATGGATCTATGATACTGGACAGTTTTTGTTTATTCTCATCTAAAAACAGGGATGATAGCTCATATATGAGACTTCAAAGGTCTTTTATTTTGAAACTCTACATCAGAATGTCCTGATTTTTTCTGAGTGACTAGATGGGATGTGCTGCTATCACCCTGAAGTGAAATGAGTCTTTGATACTGGACGGTTTTTATTTTTATTCTCATCTAAAAACAGGGATGATAGCTCATACAATAGATATTTCAAAGGTCTTTTATTTTGAAACTCTACATCAGAATGTCCTGATTTTTTATGAGTGACTAGATGGGATGTCCTGCTATCACCCTGAAGTGAGTTAGTCTTTGATACTGGACAGTTTTTGTTTTATTCTCATCTAAACACAGAGGGATGATTTTTACTCTACCGTAATGCATAGGATATTCGCGCACCGCAATATCACGTGAGGGCTGGCTTAACTAGATTTTCCCGAGTGGAGGCTGGCTTGACCGCAGTTAGTTTAGCATACTCAACCCGACTCAGCCTGGTTGTTCCTGGCCCTAGAACCACGATTTTATGGGGCCATTACATCACCAGAAGTCCCAATTTAAGGGGTCATTTCTCCCAAAAAAAATGTTTTTACTCACTATATCAACAGCCCCACCACAAATATTTTCCACCAGCCCCACTGATCCTGAGGGCTTTCTTTAAGGTTAACTTGGTATTTTTACTCCACTACATTGATTTTAGTTACTTTGCAGATTCTGATTAATGATGTGAAATATAAACAACCCTTAAATCAGACTTTAGTTACACCTGAGTCAAATTCAGGGAAGGTGATTGTCAAGTGCCAAAATAAACTATGCAATATATTGGACGTTAAGTACTTTGTCAGACTTCATATTTATCTGTGGATAACCCCAACGTTTTTTTCTTATTCAAAAGAAGACCTTAACTTAAAGTATTCTTTAATGTTTAAATAAAGCCTTTTTAGTTTGTCTGTTTTGCACATCCTCCTATTAATATCTTTGGACCTTCTGCACTAAACTGTTTTATTGTAGAGATCACTACAGTATCTTCTTGATATTTACTATTCTATATTTCTATCATTGACCTTCTACTTTCCCCCGATTGTGTATGTAGGCTACTCTTAATATTTTAATTTTTTCATCAAATATAACATTTTCAATAAGAAAATGCAATAATGTGCTTTAACCACTAGGCGATGCAGGTTAAACAACTGTCAAGTTTACAGTGTTAACACAATAAATGATACTTTCCAGTATAATTTTCAGTTTAGTCTATGACGGATTAAGTTTTTTATCCACACATATGTTGTTTTGATATTTGTAACACCAAACCAACACCAACACTGACAAAATATGGTCTTAAAATGACCCAGTGGTCTAGTTAATAAAACATAATAATGTGAAACATAATGTTACTATTAACTTTATTGTGAGGTTAAAACAGAACGATTAAGAAAAATGCAGTTTCAGTCTCGATTTGAAGCTTATGCATTGCACCATGAACCTGTATAGATCTGTAACTGTTAGGGTGGGTGAAGCAAGCAGGACCCAAATGCAGATTACACTGATATTGCCTTTATTTCAAGGATAAAATAATAACTTGGACAAAACAGAACACTCAAGGTGAACTCAGTCACAAACAAAAGACGAACCAACACTGAACACAGGAAGAGACAAGACTAAATACAGGGAAGGGTAATCACAAGACGAGAAACAGCCGGGCAGGGGAGGAGAAACACAAGGGCGACAGGTAAACACAATCAGACAAACCAGGGAAACTAACGACAGGGGAAAAACACAGGAAGAAGGACCAGACAATATACAAGGAGGAAAACACCCATAACCAGACATACAAAACTACAAACGTGACAAAACATGAGAATCCTGACAGTAACAGTCAACTGCATGAGGAGTTGGAAAGGTAGTTTCTGAAGATGTTACAAATAACACAGCATACAATGCCATAATAACTTTTTATTATTAGTGTAGGACACTTATGTATGTGTAACATCTGAAGATGTGTAGTTTTATTCATGTTTTCACATAATTTTACAGGATATTGCTATATTATTTCACATATTGTAGTTCTACACATTAATATCTGATATGTATAACATCACAGACAGAAAGGTATATCCGTCATTTAATGGTAAGCTATTGAAATTCTGATTCCATAGATGTGTCTCCCATCACCCAAAACCCCTGATTATTCTCTCAACTCAGTATTTACTTTCTTATATTCAAAGAAAATCAGTAATGTCTTTAAAAACTACAAGTCCCTTTCTATCAGCTGTTATGGGATAAATAAAGCCTATCTACCAATTGGATCAAATATAAAAGTCAGCCGAATTAGTATTGATACTGCAAGGAGCCGTATTTTGTGAAGAGAAATTAAGAAGTGAAGATGTTGTTTAATTGCTGATATATGTATGATCCACGTCACATATTCAGTTTCGGCAGCATTTCTTCCAGTTTGTCCAGAAGATTTTTTTTTTCACGACACTGTGTCTCAGGGGATCTTAATATTTAAGAACCTATTAATGTGTTATACCAGATTAACGGAAATAATCTCAGCTAACTGACGATACAAACCATTTTTACCAAAACAAAACACAAGTCTCATAAGAAGCATCTAAATGACCCCTTAGCGAAAAATGCTAACGGACATTGGCAGAGAACTCAAGATAAAAGTACCCTTATTACTGATCGTAGCTGCACATACAAGATATCCTATTAAAGCTGAGGTTCCAGAGATTATTTAGGTATATAGTATCATCACTGAGTGATCCGAACTCGCGACAGGGGAAGCAAACACAGACATCACAACACGTACCTTTACGGAGCTTCTAGGGAGATCATCTCACCGTAGCTGTCAATCTGATCAAAAGACGTGTTCAATGGCATTAAAACGAAAAAAAACGCGGCTGAATCGGTTAATCCATAGTTTTTTCAAGTCTCTGTATAAAAAAATTATTTCATTTATAATCCATAATTCCATTTTTATGTAAAAATCGCAGAGCAAAAGTTAGCTGCTAATAGTAGCCACCAGAGTGGCTGCTGCTTCCGGTCTTGGCTATGCGGCAGTCTAACACACACACATTACCAAATAAGGACTATGTGGGAGTTCCCCTCGATTCCATTGGCTCTGACGGTTAGAAAGATATGTCACATGTCAAAATCCAGCAAGGGGGGCCAGATATATGGAAAATCCACCCAAATGGCCCCAGAAGAGGTTTTTTTTGGCCAAATCTGTCTAAAAAGGTCAAATATCACTTGTTTTGCATCAATCTTGATACAGGGTACTTATTAAATGTTGTACTTTGGATTCCTAAAGCTTTTAGTCTACTAACCCATCATCCAAGGTTAGTTTTCACTATAGGTACAAAATATTTTTTGGACGGACACTATAATTTACATTTTTTTTACCATGTTCAATTTTCTTTAAAATAAAAAACATCTATATTTATTCTGACTTTTCTACATCCAACTCACAGGTTTATCATTACTTTGAGAAAAAATATTATTAATGTAACCCTTTTAGAAGGGAAGATATGGTCATTTGTTCTGGGAATGTCATTTTCGAGCCTGAAACCTGAAAAACAGGCTCAGGGTTTAACAGGCTAATCAGGGCTCTATAAATAGAGAACTACGGCAGATATGTAATATTTAAGGCAGCCGAACCGTGTATTACAATGCTGTTATGTGATGACTTTCAAAGAGAAAAGCAAGCACAGACGGATTAAAGTATTTTATTTGATCTTTTTTAAATGTTTTCGGATTTCACATCGCATAAACATCATATCCCAACGTGCATTGTGGCTAAAACATCCAATCACCGAGATTCAACGATAGCTGAGGATTATGGTTAGTTCGATGTTTTAGCCTATCATGACCTCTGAAAAAAGAAATGTCCATCTTCTCCCGCTTATCCGTGGTCGGGTCGCGGAGGTAGCAGTTCCAGCAGAGAGCCCCAAACTTTATTTTCCCTGGCCACATCAACCAGCTCTGACTGGGGGATCCCAAGGCGCTCCCAGGCCAGCGAAGAGATATAATCCCTCCACCTGGTTCCAGGTCTACCCCTTGGTCTCTTCCCAGCTGGACGTGCGTGGAACACCTCCCTAGGGAGGCGCCCAGGTGGCATCCTTACTAGGTGCCCGAAACCAGGGGCAATGTGTCCCTCAGAATCAAAAGGGAAAAACCTATGGGAAAAACACAAAAGCATTGTACACAATTTAAACCAATAAATGTTGCATAATTAACAATGATAAACTGATGTTTTTTTGTGGATGAGTACGGCGGATATCACTGTTAAATCATTTGACAGTGAGGGGAATACGGTTTCATTATAAAAACTTCGAGACCGGAAATACTTTTTTCACCCCATGAGGGTTGACGCTAACTTTACATGGACGCTGCCGTTACACGTTCTCCTAGCGATACCTCATATAATCTTCCTAACATCTATCAAACTATAGATCCTACACATCCACTGGACATGAATTCTAAAAGTACAATATACACTTCTCGCTAGAAATGTAATCAAAAAGCATTTTAATGGCCAAAGCGTTCCCCTGCCGGCGGGGGCAAACACAACAATATTGCACAAAACTGTGTCTCAGGGCTTCTTAAAATGTAACAACCTATTAATGTGTCGCACCCACTTAAGGGGAAGAAACTCAGCTATCAGACAATATTAACAGTTTTTAGCTAAACAAAACACAAGGGTAATACCGAGCCTCTGAATTAGCACTTAGCACAGAACTCACAGTAGAGATATTTTATATTTCATGCTATATGCACAAACTAGATATCATATAAAAGCTGAGATTCCACAGTTTCCATTGGTGTAAGTTTCATCACTGTGCGACCAAAACTCACGGCAGCGAAGCCAGGAAAGACAACACACAACTTCACTTTACGTGGCCAAAAGGGCAAATACGTCTTACCTTTGCTTTGTTCTGATCAAAAGTTGTGTTCAAGGGCATTAAAACGCATATAAACGCTGCTGAAGGTTAACCCAATGTCTCTGTGTTACTTTGAAATGATTACTGATAATCCATCATAACATTTATGTCAATAAACGTTGATTTCATATAGAGTGTAACTGTCACAATCTTATGAAGGACCCAAATGCAGCACTCGAGAAACCAAGGAGTATTGGTAATGTACTTTATTGGAAATAATACCAGAGCAGAGGGATAACAGCAGAACAGTAACAGCCGGATGATATGCAGGCAAACGAACCAGAGGACAGCAGGCAGAAGGGGAGCCAAGGCCGGGCAGAGGGTCAGGGAGCAGGCGAGGCAAAATCGAGCAATGGGTTCCAGAGATATGGCAAATCCACCCAAATGACCCCAGAGGTGGTTTTTATTTTTTGAAACCTCTCTAAAAAGGTAAAGTTTCACTTGTTTTGCATCAATCTTGATACAGGTATTTGTTATAGTTTGGATTCCTAAAGGTGTGTGTCTACTATCCCATCATTCAAGGGTGGTTTTCGCTATAAATAATGGGTTTTTTTTGGACGGAAACTATAATTTAAATAGTTTTACTATGTTCAATCTGAATTGACTTTAAAATTAAAATATCTATATTGATTCTGACTGTTCTACATCCACAGGTGTATCATTGCTTTGAGAAAAAAGATTATTAATTAACCCCTTTTTAGAAGTGAAGATATAGTCATTTGTTCTGCATGTCATTTCCGAGCCTGAGACCTGAAAAACAGGCTCAGGGTTTACTGTAACAGGTTAAGAGGCATGCTACAATGGGTGATCTGTTTGGTATTTTGAGCAAAAATACTTCAGAGACATGTTCCGTATAGATATAGCCCTATAATATATTGTTCAAATATAGCATAATAGGTGAGCTTTAGCAGGGAAACCAAATTCAAAATGTAATTGTATTGTTGGTTTATCCAACTAATGAAGCTCAGCGCAAGTTCAACCAGGAAGACCTTCTTTACTCATTCATTCATTATTTCCATGTTACTACTCTCTCTCCTCTCAATAAGTGATCGGGGGCGTCACTCCCCAGCTTAACCAATCACTTCGCTCTATTCTCACAAGCCTATCATAGCGCTCCGCTAAACCTTTTAAATCTGCTCTCCCCTCTGATAGCTCTCTCATTCCAGGTGAATTGGCGCAAATGGTAGTGCAAACAAACCTTCTTTGCGTACGATAAATCTAACCTCAGAGGACAAGGAAGTCGACCCCTCCAGGAGCTCATCCGTCCAAAAAGACAACTTCTTCCCAGGCTCGCCCCATCGCTGACCAGCCCGGATGCACCTTAAACCAGCCCGGGCCCATAGATAACAGCTTGGCTAACACCGTTCTATCCCTGGCCAAATCCATGCAATAAATCGACGCTGAGTCTTTGGAAAGGGCATCAGCTTCCTGCCATGGCGCCGCCGGGTTTAATGCCGGCTCAGGCCCCTACATTCCCTCACAGTGTAGCCTCCCCTCATTCCCTGGCTTCTGCCCTCCCAGCCCCTCTTTCCGTTAGGTCTTACATTCCCCAAGCAGCTAATATTTCCCCCGGCTTAGGTAAAAAATACTCGATGGGAAGGACATTAATCTCGGGGTTTGGGGGGGTGGGGTGCTAGTGGATCGCCAGAGCTGTCAGATTAAAATTAACATGCTTATTGTAGTTCTAAGTGCAATGCCTTGCGGCCTGTAGCACCATCCTGGATGAAGCATATGTGTGGGCTGGACCTGTATTTTACAGGAAAGGAGTGAGCAGAGAGTAGAGTAGTTGTCGATTCTTGTTCTGTTTTTTGTGACTATCTTCCTCACCCTCTCAGACTGAGTTGCGCGCGCTACTAAAGAGACGTGTTACCATGGAAACCAAACAATGGTGTAGCTGTATTAAAGTCCGAGTGGAAACAGTCCTGAGTAAATCTGATTTTGTCAGAAATCGGGAGAAATGCGGGAGAAATATGACCCCGGGAGGAAACCGGGAGAGGGCAATGAAATCGGGAGTTTCCCGCGAAAATCGGGAGGGTTGACAAGTATGTAGACAAGGCAGTCAGGCGCAGCGCTGGCAAGACAAGCAGATCTGCATTAATTTCAACGAAAATGTCTGCACTTACCCAGCCTGCGTTTTCCTTCATATCTGCAGCTTCTGCAAAGATTCTCACCCGAGGTCTGTATGCCCCAGGCACAGCAGGCGTCCTAAGATCTCCGCCCCGTTTCAGAAACCACATGGTGGGAAATTCTTCTGATCATTCACCCCTCCACTCTCTAACATCACTCGCTTAGCAGCGTCTTATCTACTCACCCGGATCCCGTACTCGTAGAACTGTCTCCCCTCAGGGCTTCAAAAATAAAAATAAATTAATAAATAAATAGATATAAAATATATAATTAATTAAAAAACACATTAATTAATGCACTTTCTCGTTGTGGGGGGGAATCTCCACAGGGCCCATTCACTTACAGTAGTGACTCTCCCTGCTCGAGATCATCCGCATAGCGGCACGCTCAAACTTTCACTATTGTTTACACATTCAAAACAGTCATTATCACTAAGCAAATAATTGTAAATCAGATTCTCCCCAAACTCGGGGGCAATCCTCTAGACTAGGTGCAGCTATCTCAGCGACAGCTCAACTCGGGCACCTATCCTCTTCCGCTACACTTCAAGCCCTACTTCTATCACATCATCGTCCATCCATCACCCATCTCTGCTAATTACATATCATGGCGCGACCCAAGAAGAGAAGAGTTTGCATCTCAGGCTGCATAAGCCAGGATATGATATCCATGCATCACTGTCTCAAGCAACAGCCAGGTGCATTACGCTGCCTACACCTCCTTCATCCGTCCAGACTTCAGCTCGCACTGGCAATCCAAAGATCTCTCAAACCTTAAACCCTGGTAATCATGCATATAACTGGTGGTGGTGTCATTAGCATATCAGCTCACATATCATCGCCATATTCCTATCTCAATTCGAATTGCATCATCAATCTAAAGATCACGGGCACGTTTACTCTTGCAGGTCTTGTTGTGTCACATGTTTTATTTCAAGTCACGTTCCATGTTAACCATGTTCTGACCGGAGGGTCTCCGGATCGTGTGAGCCAGGTCGTGATCATCCATGTGTGGCACCCCTGGGATGTGTGACCACATTAATATAATTATTATTATTATTTAGAGTTAGAACATGCATTTATTTTGTACATCTGTTATTTTCATGTCATTAACGGGGTTGATAGATGCAGTGAGTAGTGAGGCGGAACGTTTGTGTTTGATTCAATGGTTCCGGGGTACCGATTAAAGCGACGGACGTTCCCGGGGTTTCCTCAGAAGTAATCTGGAAGGAAACCGAACACAACGTGTCCTCATTACTTCTGTTTCACCTGCACCATACAGGTTGGTAAACTGTGCATAAATCACAATGAATCCCCCATAAGGTTTGCAAAGATAATATGTAATGGTCCGCTAACAGTTGAAGACTTTGTAGCGCTGTTTACATGTGTAAAACTGTTATATAGTGTGTGTGTATTAGCCTAGCTTCCCCGGTACGGCGCCATTTTGGGGACAACGTGATCTGACGCAGTAAGGAAACAAGTTTGTCAGTATATCTGAAGGCTCCCACACACTGAGTATTTACATGCATGTATAGTGATTGTGAGTTTGTAATAAATATGTACTTTGTAAGGGTTATAAGTTAGTTACTGTTGATAAAAGAGTAAGGTTGTTTGTTACACTTAAATATGTTTCAGTAATGCATTTTAGTGACCTGCCATTAATGGCAGAAGGTAAATAGTCAACATGACAGGTTAGAGGGGTCATGAAATACTACTTTTAAGTGAAAGTAAAAAGAAGAGTAGTATTAAATACAGGTTAATACTGTATACAAATGTATTTTAGGTACAACAAGTGTTATTGAATGTGAAATTCAATTCGAAATATGTGTTTATCACATAAAAGAATAACATACAGACAGAGTGAAGGTATGTGAATGGTTATCAAGGAATGTAAGTCGAAACTGAAATGTATAAGATAAGTAATATGTTTATATGATTTTGTGTAATAAAACAACCGCAGAAGTAATCTGGAAGGAAACCGAACACAACGTGTCCTCATTACTTCTGTTTCACCTGCACCATACAGGTATCATCACTGTTACTGTGGTCCTCATATTGGGGACGCGTAACACATGCATTTTTTATTTCATGTTTGACCGGAAGGGTCTCAGTCTTGTGAGCCAGGATGTGACATCCACGCATTGTATTTTCATGTTTGACCGGAAGGGTCTCAGGCTTGTGAGCCAGGATGTGACATCCACGCATTTTATTTTATTTTTGACCGGAAGGGTCTGAGGCTCGTGTGAGCCAGGACGTGTCCATCCATGCATTATCCCACTCTTAGTCCTACGCTAGTCAATAACATGTCTTCCCTGTCCCCGTATAATTCTCTCATTATATCCATAGATCACTGCAGCTAGCTCGTAAGGTAAGAAACCCAGTACATCTCATTTCATTATATTTCATTTCTTTTGGGGATTTCATCGGATCGGTTCTCCCTTCCCGAATGATATTCCTGCACAACGGGGCCTAATCGCCAAAACTCCTTTACATTCATGTGTATTTCTGGCAAAAAATATGTATTCTTACATCAAAACTGTCTCTCCTGATTTAACTCCTGTGACTCCAGAGACGGGGTTTGCTTCCAAAATCCCACCTGTGATTATGTTATGTAGTATGCCAGTATGTAGATTAAAAAAAAAAAAAATGTATTTCAATAATGGAAACATAATTTGGTTACCAAAATGATTTGCTTTAGCAGATTAGTTTAATGTAAAAGTCATTTCCTTGGAGACAGGGTTGCCAGTGTTCTGTTTGAAAACAAGGACTTTTATACGATGACTTATATGCTAGTAGTTCGTAGAAACATTTCACCACCAAGGTCCACTGGATGGTTGTGTGATTGGAATGAAACCTTCAAAATAGCTACAAGAGGTCAACCTGTCTGCTATTTTGTTGTATATTTTTACTGCAAAGGTAAGGCAAGGCAAGGCAAGTTTATTTATATAGCACTTTTCAACACAAGGCAATTCAAAGTGCCTTACAAAAAATGAAAGACATTAAGAAAATTGCATTTAAAATCAGTCATTAAAAATAAAAGTTAATAAAATAAACATTAAAAGAAAAAATACATGGATAAAAGTTACAGTGCAGTCTA
This sequence comes from Notothenia rossii, assembly GCF_949606895.1. NCBI lineage: Eukaryota > Metazoa > Chordata > Actinopteri > Perciformes > Nototheniidae > Notothenia > Notothenia rossii. The sequence goes on along the minus strand of NC_136902.1, from coordinate 28,438,805 downwards.
AGATATGAATAGTTCAATTAAAAGCAGCGACAAAAAGAAAAGTCTTCAGCCTGGATTTAAAAGTAGTAAGAGTTGCAAGGCAAATGGAAACTTTTAATCTATTACCTATCAACACAGATATCGGCAAAGCTACAGGCAGGCAGGGCCCTGGTATGTCCTGGAAAAAGTTGAGAGTGCCATACGCCCTTGAGCCTGGACCCAGCAAATATCAGTTTGCAGCGTTTTGTACACACACATCCCTATCAGGCTTTGAAGGGGAGGGAGGACCCACCACCCTGCTCCTCTCATCCTAGGAGGGCAGGGTGAGGTCTACACTGTAGGAAGGGGGGTTTGGAAATCTGCTTCCATCTTCCTTGTATTGTTTTGGTTTGGATTATTGTTGTAGGCATGGTGATGAAGCCGGGGGAGATGGTGCGCGTCTCTGCTTCGGTGATTTTGGTGGGCCTCGTTGAGGGGCGGGGGTAAAGGACATTCTGCCAACCCTGCGTATCGCCTTCATGCGGTCATTGAACTCCAGGGGGGAGGGCGAGGGTGAAAGGGTGAGCGGAGAGTAGAGAGAGCTTGGGGATGAATGAAGAGTAAGGCGTTGACAGGGGGGTTGACGGGCAGTGGAGACTCCTCCATTTGTGTCATAGGTCTCCCTTAATCAGAACATTCCTCAGGCGGGTGCAGTGATACTTCTTCAAGGTTTTCGGCGCGATGTGTTGTGTCTTTCTCCTGTTTTGATTCCTCTTGCCGCTTGTCCTTGGCAGAGGGAACAGATTGATGACGCAGGCAATTGAATATGTTAGAGATAAACAATTTCACTCCTGACTTGTTCAGGCAAACTCCATTTGCCTTATAAAGATGTTTGCGATCCCAGAAAAAGTTAAAATTGTCAATAAAATGTACAGAATGGTCAGTACAGGCAGTTGAAAGCCAGGTGTTCAGTGCAAACAGTCTGCTGAATCTCTTCACTCCTCTTCTGACTAGCGGTAGAGGGCCACTGATGAACAACTCTGCATTTAGAGAGCTGATAGTTTCCAACAAGCATTTAAAGTATTTTTTCAGCATTTCTGACATAATTTGTTCCAATGTGCAGTACCACTACCACATTCTTCACATTCGGATGTTCCGTCCCAATATGCAGGATCTTCTCAGCCAAGTCAGAGTCCATATCCTTGGGAAAACAGAGTACTTTGGTGTTGTTCTTACTACACAGACTTTTTACATTTCTTACAGCAGAGTCATCCACAATCAGAGTTTCAGGCCCAGTCGTTAGCTTTCCCTCTAGCCTTTTCCTTTTGGAGTAGCTATTAGTCCTTACCCTGCTGTGTGAAGAGGACAGGTTATCCAGGTCATCAGAAAGAGATCTCCGGTTCTCGGTCAGCGGAGCGTATCTGTTCTGGATTGGCACACTTGGTGGTTTAGGAGGATTGTTTGTAATTCTCGCTTTAGCAGCTGTCCATGGCTGTTTCCTAGTATGAATAGGGGTTGAAGAGGCGCTCTTCCTGGGTGATAACAATGCAGGCCAGCCGGTCGCATCACAGATTTCAGAGCGCTGGGCTCTGCCTGTTATTCCTTCTCCCAAATCCCACAGAAATGATTTACTCTTAGGCTTTGCACCCAGAGAGTTCCAGGGAGGACTACCACTTGTAGATTTATTACCCGGTACACAGCCCTCCTGTTCCTTGGAATCCTTGTAGCTGCTAATTAGCTGTGAGTTAGCATACCCTTTTCCATTATTTTGAACACTGGTAAAGTGGTGTCATTCCCACAACATAGTCCATTCACTTCCACGTTAACTCCCAACCATTGCATTTTAATTTCCAACACAGCCATCTTCTGTAGGAGTTTGTGGAAGTCATCTGTAGAGAACGGAGGCATTTTGCTACCAACTATAGCTTAAGCTAAATAGCATGCAGTAGCCTACCAGGCTTTAGCTGTCGCTAGGCCACGCTACTGTAAGACTGAGGTCGTGGTAAACATTTTGAAATATGGCTGAAACCCTCCCTCTATTTACGAAGATTAACTGTCCCAGTGATAAGTTAATGTCCAGGAGCCGCTGCTCGAAGTTTTCAGAGAATAAGAATAGGAAAATCAGCATAAAAAGTAAGCAGAGGCAAGAGCAAGCAGAAAAGCACCTGAACTGTAAGAAAGCAAGGGTAGTTCTTTATTTCTTGTGAAAATGAAATTGAAGGTGGGTATTGTTTCTCTATCCACGTAGGAAGAAACGTTTTTAATGGAAATCAATATAGCATTTATTTTCTCAAAACATTGGAAAATCATAACTAGCAGCCATGCAGACGCTGATGCATCCAACGCCCTAATTAGCCTCATTTATTGTAGCGAAATGACCTTCAATGACACTAACAACTGAAACATATCAAGGCGTGAAGATGGATGACACCAGGGCAAGGGAAAAGGTCGCAGTAAACAAGCCTTGACTTTACAGGATTCAAGCAGCCTGAAAGACACAGCAGAAGCCTTGCGAAAATATTACATATATATCAAGAGCACTAGTGAATATGCCAGGAATGACACAACAGAGAGCAGCTTTTTGAAAAGTTTGAACTCGCTAAGTTTCTGAAAAGGGTTTGACATCAGAAGAGTGCCAGACGGATCTTTCATCTCTGTGTTTTTGTGCTACAAAAATAAGTCAGCATTTAATGCTCATCTAAAGCTGCACAACTTGCCCTATCCTCTGTTTCCTGTATATATATATATATATATATGCTGGAAAGGTCACCTTGTTGGCGAAAAGAGAGTATCTCTATACGTTTATGCCCATCAGACCGATTTAACTAGATTCGCGCCAGTTGGCCTGTCAGTATCTCTCAGTGAAAAGCAAATTAAAATGAGAACTGAGAGGAGAATTTACTCAGTGACTCAACATGCAAACAAAGAACCTAAGATGCAAAATCAGGCTGCAGTCCAGGCAGTGAGCAGAAACATGCCAGTTGGCAAACTAGGCACTTAGGCTCCTGCTGGGACGTCTAGCAGGGAAGCTGGGACCGCAAAGACCATAAACTATAGGTTACTTACGTAACCCCAGTTCTCAGAGTAACATGAAGTGAGATGTCTCACTATGGGATGTGCCTCAACGCGTATGCAAACAGAAGCATCAATCTCATTACGCCAATCCTGATTGGCTGGTGATCTTGATGTCTACGTCAGGGAATCCACCCACCCTATAAGTAGCTTGCGCTACGCCGCATGCATCATTCAAAATAAGCACCTCTTCTCGCTTCACCATAGCAAGGAGGGCCGTCTGGTGAGACATCTCCATTCATGTTACTCTGAGAATTGGGGTTACGTAAGTAACCTATAGTTCTCATTCACAGCAGCTGATATATCTCCGCCAGCCATTACATTGCAGGCCAGTGTGGAGCTATTAGGATCAGTGTGTGGCGTTGTTCTCTCACTCTGGCCAGAGTTGGGGGTATCAGAGCCAGGGGTGGGAACGCGTACAGAAGAACCGGGGGCCAAACGTGCGCGAGCGCGTCCACGCCTAACGGTGCGTTTAAATCGCGCATTGAAAAGAAAAGCTGACATTGAGCGTTTTCTTTTGATGCGAACAGATCCACCGCGGCCCGGCCGTAACGCACCCACAGCTGACTCAAAATTATTGGTTGTAGAGTCCAGTCTGCATATAGTGGTGCATCTCTGGACAGCAGATCTGCCCCGAGGTTCATCACTCCTGGTACGTGCGTCGCTCTCAGAGAGAGGAGAAGTCCGCAGCTCCATAAGATCAGCTTGCGTGCCAGCATGTGTAACTGGAGAGAACACAAACCCCCTTGGCGGTTTATATACGATATTGTGGTCGTGTTGTCTGTCCTCACGAGGACATGATGTCCTCTGAGAAAAGGCAGAAAGCGTTTCAGGGTGAGGAACACCGCTAAAAGCTCCAGATAATTTATGTGTGACCGTTGGAGGTCTCTGCTCCAGAGACCCCTCACAGGTCGACCTTCGTATATAACCCCCAGCCCGTCAGACATGCGTCTGTGGTGACCACCTTCCGCGATAGGAGAGCACCCATAGGCACGCCTCGTACTAGAAAAGTCGGGTGCAGCCAATGGCGCAGTGCCATTACGCATTTCATAGTTACCATGACTCTCCGCGCGTCATGGCGCGCGGAGTCCAGTCTGAGGGCAGCTACCCAGCGCTGAAACTTCCTCATGTGTAAACGTCCCAGTCGTACCACCAGGATGACTGACGCCATGAGCCCCAGTAACCGCAGACATGATCTGAAGAGAACATATTTGCGTGGCTGGAAATGAGCGAGGCAAGCCCTGAAGGCTTTCACTCTCTTTGCTGACAGGCGGCTGTAAAGGGCACCGAATTCAGGCGTAGACCCAGGAAGAGTACAGTCTGGGCTGGGGACAACATGCTCTTTTATGTGTTTATTACAAAACCCAAGTTGAGCAGGTGTTTTACGAGGATATTCGTCTGCGTAATAGCCTCTTGCTCCGACTGTGCGAGAAGGAGCCGATCGTCCAGATAAGTTGCCAGGCGAATACCCAGTTGCCTTAACGGGGCTATCGTGGCTTCCGTATACCGTACAAACACTCGGGGGCTGAGAGAAAGACCGAAGGGAAGTACTCTGTACTCGTAACAGACACCCTGAAAAGCCAACCTCAGATATTTCCTGTGTGGATAATATACTGGGATGTGGAAATACGCGTCTTTCAGGTCGACTGACCAATCGTTTTGGCGCACGAGACGCAACCGAGATGTGTGAGTGAGCATTCTGAATTTGTGTCTTTTGAGATATTTGTTCAGAGCCCTCAAATCTAGTATAGGCCGAATTCAGTTCCCTCCCCGTTTGGGAACGAGGAAATACTTGGAATAAAAGCCGCTCTGACTCTGTTCGGAGGGTACTATATATATAGCCTTTTTTTCTAGTAGCGAGAGAATCTCTTGCTCCAGAATATGGGCCAATTCTCCCCGGGCTTGCGAATGCAGAATGCCCGAAAAGTGAGGGGGGGTGACAGCGAATTGGAGTCTGTAACCCTGTGCTATTGTCTTGAAAACCCAAGCAGAATCTTTGAGCATCCTCCACTTTTCGCTTCTCAAAGAAAGTGGAGATGTCACATCCCTGTCGTCTGCCCTCTGTGTCTTTATTTGTTGTGTTAGGGGGCCCTCTAGTGTCTGAACACGGTGGTACCCCAGGTTGACAACCCCGGTCGACACTGCGCATGCGTGTGGCGGTGATGCGTTCACAGTCCCGTCCATCGTCCGCCTTCTGAGAGAGGCAGCAGCCACTCTTAGAAGGGGGGTAGACTTCAGACTGTTTATTGTTTTTATTGTTTTTTTTTTCATTTGTATTGACTGCGCCCTTGGCTTTAAGCCTGGAAACGACAGTGGAAAATGATTTATTAAACAACAATAGTGATGACATGTGTTTGTGTGACTTAAACAGGCAGCGGAACTTGCTGTCTTTGATGTTAAGTCCATTTCCCTCATGACGCGAACTTGAGGATGACGTTCTGACATCACTCGAGGCGGCGGGAAGATGGGGACATGGTTGCACCCCGGAAACACATGAGCATCTAACACTGGAACGTGTCCTGGAGCTGGAGAACAGGGAACTCCCAGCTCCTTTATCGAGGAGAGGAGAGGAGGCTGTCAGGCCGCCCTTTTCTTCTTCCTCGCCTGGTGGCTGAAAGTCTGGACCGGCTGTGCCTGAGCGGCTGCTGCCGGTGACTTTCTTGGCCAGCTCGTCCTCGCCTTGTGTCTGGGCTGGAGACCCGGGGCGAGCTGTGAGCTCTGCTGTTTCGGGACCTTGAAACGGGCAGGACGTGAGGCAGCCTGAGCGAAGGACTGCCGCGGGGCCGTTGAAGGCGGCGGCTGGACCCTTCGGGGAAGACAAAGCTGGAGAGCCTCATCCTCCTTCTTTTTGGACTCACACCGCTGCTGCATCGAAGCTAGAGTGGAGCCAAATATGCCCTCGGGAACAATAGGCATGTCCAAGATGTCCTCTTTTTCCCGGTCTGAAAGGTTCGTCAGGTTAAGGCACCTGGCTCTCTCCTGTACAACCATTATCCCCAGTGCTTTGCCCGTGGCTTGGACTGCACAACGCTGCACACGGAGGCAAATGTCCATGATCGCTGCGATTTCGTCCCACACAGCAGGCTCAGGTTTGACCGTCATGTCCTCGCAGAGCTCCGCCTGGTAGGCGGTCAGCAGCGAGGAGACGTTGAGTGCCCTGGCGGACAAAGCTGCGGCTCTATAGGCTCATTCGGTCATTGCTGAATGGAAGCGGTCTGCCTTTGCCGGTAGCGTGGGGTTCCTGCTCGGTGCCGAAGCCAGCTGCGGTTGGAGGTGGGCTGCCACCAGCGGCTCCATGTGCGGCATGCGGAGCAGGCCGAGTTTCTCCATGCCGTCACAGTCCAAAGAGGAGGCACCCTGGATTGGGGCCTTGTTGCTGAAGGGGCGGTCTCTCCAAGAGACCGACACCTCGTCCAGCATCTCTGGAAAGACTGGGAGAAGCTGCCTCTTCATCCTCGCTGCTTGGGGCAAGGTCTTCCCCTCATAGCGAGATCTGGAGGTCTTCTTGGCCACTTCAGGCCAGGGGATGTCCAGCCTGGACGCAGCGCGTTGGCACACGGCCTGCAAGTCCATACTGAGGCAGGGCGAAGCTGGTGTGCTTTCGCCCGGGGGAGCGGACCTCGCCTCCGGCTTTGCAGCCTGAGCAGATTAAACGAAGATGTCATCTTCGTGCTCATCCGAATCGGATAAGAGGAACTCAGAGGTATCCTCTTCATCCTCCTCCGTATAGTCCAGCTCCATGTTACAACCCGGCTCCTGGGCTGCAACAAAAAGCAGAGAGGCAAGACGAAGGGTAAGAAAATAACAATTGTTTATTTTTAATAAACAATGTAATGAACAGAACCAGCCACAGGTCCCCGAGGCTTTCACGGAGAAAGTGCCCAGAGGAATGAGAGCGACGTATCCGGCTTGCTCCTCCTATATCCTTTTCAGCATAGTTCACCCGGCAGGTGCGCCTCATCAGACAGATTGCAGCTGGGACCTGCAATCACACACAAAACACACACACAACCAGACGGCACCCCACGTGGTGTGGAGGGGTCGTCACACTCCCCCTCATAAGAAAATAGTTCCCCCAAGAACACAGTTAATTAACCTAAGAGCTTTTCTCCGATATTCCGGCGGAGTATATTGACCCAGCCCCTGAAGGAACCCGGAATGTCCCTCCAGAAACCGCAACCTAGCCCCCGGCAACAATCCCAAGACCTGACCCCCAGGTCGCTGCCGAACTGGTCTAACCGTCCGACACGCGTGACATGATCCAACAGAGACACATCTCTCCTCAACCCAGGCCAAAAGAAATACTGCAACAGGTAACCACATGTTTTACGGATACCCAGATGTCCCGACTGCCCATGCCCTTTTCTGAGGACCTCCTCACGAAACCTGACAGGAACCACGATCTGATACACTGGCCCACCAATTTAGCCTTTCCCACGTGACCACCACTTTCTGACCAGCAATCCCCCTTGCAGCTGACAACCCCTGGTGACACCATTTCCATCCTCGGTTGAGAGAACCGCCTCAAAAAACTGACTGAGGGAGACATCCGCTTTCTGCTCTATCACCAACTCACTGCGGGATACCGACAACAACAAGTTAGGAATAACCACAGAATCTATCTCACTGACCTCTTCACCCTGTTCAGATTCCTCCTGTGCACGGCTCACAGCCCGTGTCACAGAACAAGCCACAAACACTGCAAGAGAGCACTTGGCATTCTCCTCTGCCTTAACAATCACAGTAGGTGAAGATGACTGCATGGTAGGCGGTGGACTCTCAGCCCACACACGGCTGCCAGCCAGGCCATTACCCAGGATAACATCCACACCACCAATTGGCATTACAGGACGGACCCCCATGGCGACCTCACCCTGCACCAGACCTGAGTCAAGCACAACAGAATGCAGAAGAACAGGCACAACATTCATTCCCATACCTCGCATCGGGACAAAATCCCCAGTTCCAGATTTGTCCGAAAATGGTAACACAGAGCTCAGAATGTATGAGTCATACGATGCAGTGTCTCTCAAAATCTTTACCGGCACGCTGATATAAATTCCCACCAATGACACGTATCCGGTTGACACAAATGCAGAAAACAGTGGGTCATTCCACCCGCATGGCTCATAATCTGCTGACAGAGAGAGATGACAGGTAACGGCACCACAGACACAGCATAAGCAGCAGAGTTAAACTGGCCTACACAGTTCCACCTTTTAGACGTAGCTTTTGGACAGTCAGCCTTCCAGTGCCCTCTCTCCCTGCAGAAATGACAGATTTCTGAATCACCCTGTGGCTGACCTCGCATCTCACGCTCACCCCAATGCGGATTAGCTTTCTCTTCCCATCTCCCTGCTGCACGATACATACCCACTTCATCCTGGACCCTGACGTTGTGACCGCCCCTGTGCGTAAGCACATAATCATCTGCCAGAGCAGCAGCCTACGCAGCGGTTTTCACCTTACGCTCGATGATGTAAACCGCAATGTGGCTGGGCACAGAATTTTTAAATTGCTCCAACACCATCAACTCACATACTGTGACATACGTATCCACTTTCAAAGAGTTACACCACCTACCGAAAGAGGTAACCAGATCCCTGGCAAACTCAACATGTGTCTGCCTGTTAGACATCTCCCAGGACCGAAACCTCTGTCGATAGGCCTTTAACAATCCCTCTTATGTTTTCCTTCATTCTCTTATCCCCAACATCCAAGCGGAAATGTTCAGCAACACCGATCAGCTGCTCACGTGAGAAGCCCTCCAGTAGCTCCTCTGTAGGCGCTCTCACAAACTCCTCCACACTCTCCATCATACAACACTGTGTGGACCGCTCACGCTACTACACAGCCTACAGAAAATAGCTAAACTCCCCGCTAGTCTTCAGGTGCTAGTTATGGCGGGTACTTATGCACTTAATACAGTGAGCAACACCACCTGCAGCCTCGGCGTGCTCCCGAGCTAATAGCTCTAACCACTTTCACACCGCACTAACAGCCCCCCCTACGACCTCCAAGGAAGACCGTACTAGACGTAACAGGGACAGATACCGCGGTAACTAACGATCTGTGCTCGTACTCGCTGCAATACAATCTCCGTGCACTAGAACTGCAAAACACTCACCCCCGCAACGCTACTCCCAAACAACTAGCCGCACCCAGCGACAACAAAAGCTGCGCGAAATCCGTTCCCACAACGGACATCCAGTTGCACAGGCTTCCCAGGTCCAAATCAACGAGCCCCCATCTGTTACAACCCGGCTCCTGGGCTGCAACAAAAAGCAGAGAGGCGAGACGAAGGGTAAGAAAATAACAATTGTTTATTTTTAATAAACAATGTAATGAACAGAACCAGCCACAGGTCCCCGAGGCTGGCACTGAGAAAGTGCCCAAAGGAATGAGAGCGACGTATCCGGCTTGCTCCTCCTATATCCTTTTCAGCATAGCTCACCCGGCAGGTGCGCCTGCAGCTGGGCTGGGACCTGCAATCACACACAAAACACACACACAACCAGACGGCACCCCACGTGGTGTGGAGGGGTCGTCACATCCAGGACATCCTCCACGGGTGGAACCACGGTGAGGTCCAGTTGGGAGCCCCAGCTTGACACAGCGCGGGGCTCCGCTCTCGCGGGGCTCCGATTCCGCGGCTATACTGCCGTTGTTGAGCCCCAGGGGCTCAATCTCCGCGGCGGTCGCCACCATTCTTGATTGCCGGCCGGCAAATCAACGGATATGAAGGGGTCCTGTCCCGACAGGCTAGCTTGGCGCGCTAGCCGTAGGCGGAGTCTCTTGACAGTGAAGGGGGCACAATGCCCGCACGAACTGGGGTTATCGATAGCTTCCTGGGCGTGTTTCAGCCCAAGGCAGGACGAGCAGACCTGGTGTGAGTTCGTGCCCGAGATCTTAAACGCGCAGCCGCAGAGCCGAGCCAGGTAACAGGTATGTTACCATTTCAAAGAAAAAAATCAAAACCTTATAGTTATTCCGAAAGGAAAAACGGCGGGCAGATTTTTTAATATTAACTGGTGTGTTAATATATTTTATCTCCGTCTCCTCTGGTGTGAGGGAGAGAAGAATCCGTCCTCGCTTGCCGTGGTGTCGGCACGGAGGGATAAACTAGTAACAGGTATGTTACTGTTTGAAGAAAAAAATCAAAACCTTACCGTTATTCCGAAAGAAAAACGGCGTGCAGATTTCAATATTAACTGTTGTGTTAATATTTAATTCAATCTTCTGCAAAGCAAAAAGTAACCGGCAAGCGCCCGTCGACCGAATGTTAGCTTGGGTTCAGTCTGTGGAAAGTTAAGCTAGCCCGGCTACTGATATTTTGAGATGTGCTCCGAAACGAGAAGAGGTGTTTGAATGACGCTGCGTCGTATCGCAAGCTACTTAGCCTATAGGGTGGGTGGATTTCCTGACGTAGACGTCAAGATCACCAGCCAATCAGGATTGGCGTAATGAGATTGATGCTTCTGTTTGCATTCACGTTGAGGCGCATCCCATAGTGAGACATCGAACGGAATGTTATGAATGAGAACAACAGGCACTGTGGTGACATTTCTGAAAATGATGCACAATAACATGATGTTGAAGATGTAACTTTGTGACCCCCTTATTACAAGAGAAAGCCTCCCAGCAAATATTGAAATTAAACATACAGCAGTGTCCCAATGCTGGAAAATGCTGGAAATGCAGCACTAAAATAACAGTTTACACATCTGTTGCCCAAAGCTCATATACTTTTAGGACATATTCTACAGTTTCTGCTTCTGTGTGCAGTTGTCATATGCCTGCATTGTGAATGTTTTATGCTTTTTATTCACTAAAGAAGACTTATATTGGTTTATTGGTGTTAAAACACCATCAATTCTAAATCTTGTGACCAGAGAAAAGAGAACAAATATTATTGTGCTGCCCCTTTAAGAGGGCCTGCAAAGGGTTTTGGGTTTTGCACTGTGTCCATAAATGCTTGCCGTAGTTTCCTGTTTCTGGCTGTCTATGGAGCACATGGGTTGTTTCCTGTCAACTAAATCCTTGCTCAAATCCTAGGGTCTTTATGTCTGTAAGTACCATTCCATATATTGTCCGTGTATACTTAGTTGCACATTTAAATTGATTATATTCAAACATGAAGAACAATGAATGATGCTAAACTTGTTAGCCTGTGAACAGCAGTGGAAATGTTTGTAGCATTTATACTAACAGGTACTCTGTTGTTTGGAATGTTTGTTTTAGTCTTGTTTCTTTGTTTATTTAGTGTTTAATGTGACAACGTCTCATGACTTTGGGTTTTGTCTGTATTTCAGTTTTAAAAAATGGAAATGAAAATGGAAATGAAAATGGAATTTAATCAGTAAACATCCAAAAATGAGTTGCTGTCTCCTGGGTGTTTATTTCCGTGTTAAGCTATCTGCCAAGCCTGCAATCCGAAAAGTATTCTTGCGAGGGCAGAATAATTATACTCTTGCATGTAATTCGGTTCTATTCGAAATATTGTGTTTGTAAAGTTTTACCTCAATTATATTATTTTCTTATCCTATTGAAGACATTACAGTCATCTTGGGGACCATTTTTATGGGGGTTTTTTGCCCCGACTTTTGCCTCTCAGGCAAGGCAAAGCAAAGCAAGTTTATTTATATGGCACTTTTCTGTACGCGACAATTCAAAGTGCTTTACAAAATAAATTAAAAGACTTTTTAGGAATAAATACAGTAAAAACACATTATTTAATGGCATTTTACAACAGGCATTACAAAGCAAAATTATAAAATAATAAAAATAAACACCACAGGTATACAATACATGTTTAAAAGGCGTACTTTAGTTCGAATATGATCATCTCAATTAAAAGCAGCGGCAAAGGGATATGTTTTTAGTCTCGATTTAAAAATAGTAAGCGTTTGCAGGCCACCTTACACTGTGTGTCCAGTATGGTGTCTGATCACAATACCTTCAGACAAAACTCAGGGTTAAAAAAACAATCTTTCTGTTGCTAATGCTATTTTAAAGTATTTTCCTAGGCCAGGGGTCGGCAACCCGCGGCCCTTAAGCGCTCTGCTCTGGCTCCCTTGAGCTTAGACAAAAAATAAGAAGTAAATAAAATAAAAGTATTTGTAGGACTATTTATATTTTGTTGCATGGTTGAAAATGTTTCGTATCTTGTATTTTGAGGTGATACTGTGACACATAAATAAAAAACAAAACGGTTTTAATTAGGTCAGCTAAAATATGCGTCACATCCTGCTACGGTCCCGCGCGAGCGCCTTTTCCTGCGGGTGAATAACCTGACCCCCGGCTCGATGAGCGAACTATGGATAAATCAAAGAAAAGTACCGGAGGAACACAGGATTTAATTCTGTGTGGACAGAGTTATATGCTTTCACAGCAAACGATGCTGGTTTACCGGTATGTTTGATATGTAGAGAGAAGTTGTCAAAGGTGCTGCACTGCAGCCTTTACGTATCGAGAAACAACGGGAACAACACGGAGAGGAAGATAGCTGACGATCTTCAGTCATAATTCAATGGGGTATGTAATTTATTTCAGAAAACATTTTTTGTTATATTCCATGGAATGCTCTTAACATCCCGATAGCAATGAATATATTAAATGCTTTGACAATAAATACATACAACAATTCATCTCTGGAAGCAGTAGCGCTGTAAAAAGCACGACCAATCATCTGAGCCGGCCCGGCTAAAATAACTGGATGGCCCACCTGCCTGTCATCCTTCCATCTGTGCACACATTTATATCGTGCCCTCATTGGTCATGTGCACGTTCGTGTGTGTTGGAGGAGGGGCTCTTTGAGGAAGTCTGAAGGAAGAGGCATATTTTTTCCGGTTGTTTGTTTTCAAATTCTAGCGCACTCGAGTACGCTAGTTTCTCCATTCTTACCTACCCTACCTTTAACTATTTTTAGGGTGCAGCTATATGTTTTATTTTTTTCAAAGTGGGCCCATTTTAATATTTTTTTTCCTTCAAATGTGCAGAGGACTCCCCAAATGCTGTGTTTAATTTATTTTAAAGTAGGCCTGTGTATTATTTTTAATTCTCCTTATAGGAGATATTTGTTTCTTATTACAGGTTAACAGTTTTATATAATGTAATAAATAGCCTAATAAATGCAAAAAAACTGTAGTTTTTGTCTGATATAACAATAAATACAACTTTATTAGCTATCAAGCTAAGAAATATGTTTTGCGGCTCCAGACAAAAAAAATGTTTTGGAAAAAGGAGCAAAATGGCTCTTTTGGTCAAAAAGGTTGCAGACCCCTGTCCTAGGCCATTATTGATCTAGACCAGGGGTAGCCAACACGGTGCCCGCGCGGGCACTTAGTCACCCGCAGGGGCAACGTGAGTCGCCCGCGGGGCATGCTCAAATCCAAAATGTATAAAATACACAAAACAAAAACGGAAATGTAATTAAAATAATCTACCCTATGCATAAACGAAACCTCAATCATAGCGAACTCTATTTACTTACTAATTCTCTACATAACACCCCTCGTCCCCCCACCCCCACAATGAATATCGACCAATCACGTTCTTGCTTGATTTGCGGAACCAGCGTTGCAGTCGGGAAGAAAAGCAATGTGGAGCCGCTGCTCACCACTTCATAAGGAGTTTGACCGTGATTTTTCTTCAGGCAGAATCTACACCACTCATCAGCCACATTGAACACAGCCTAGTCGTTCCAGCCTATACAGCACATGAGGGGCAGAGTTTTACTGTGTGTGTGTTGCATCTTGCATATATATTTATTGCACTTGAAGCACACACACGGCGTCATTTCCACTGGGGACACTTCCACTTTTCGAAAATCCCGTTTGTTTCCCCCCACTTTACAAATATGTTTATTATTATTTTTAACGCAAGCCGTCATCACCACGGAGGAGCACACAGCCTCTGTGAGCAAGCGAGACAGAGAGAGCGAGTGAGAGAGCTAGGGAGAGCACACCTTTATCTATTTAATATAGATGTAAAAAATAAAGTAAGAAATCATTCCAATGTGTACTATAGGACAGTAAAAAAAAAAAACTGTTTAAAAGGGGAGTGATTAGTAAAATAGAAATAAATAATGCTAACTAGGTAACATAAGATGAGAATAAACAAGTTGAAATGATTTGTTATTGGTTGTGATCATATTCTAAAGTGTTTTGGATTATTGAAAAGTATACAGCTCCCTTTCATATGAGTGTTGAGAGATGTATCCATAAATTCATGTTGTGCTCGAAATGCACCAGATTGATGCATTTAACTTCAACATTTAAAAAAAAATCTTCCCGGGATTGTATGCCCCCGGACCGCCCTAGAGGATGTGAGGCCCACCCCCAAATAAAGCAGGTTAAAATAATTAAATTGCATAGTGTTGGAGATTTGGAGGATGTTGAAAACCAACCTCGTCTCCGCGTGTCGTTTGATAAGCTGGGTGAATTCGGGAAAAGGAAGGGATTAAGAAACACCAGAATACAAGTTAAACAATAATCTTGCTTTAATGATATACAGTAACGATACAAATACAAAGAAATCACGAAGCACTCTGCAGAGTACTCCGGGCTCAGGTTCTACCACCGTGTGAGACAGGTCTCAGGAACGGCCGGTGAAAAACAAGAGCGCGAACCAAAGGAAAACACAGGCTTTCATACTAAAACACAGGAGGAGGTGTGTGCCTGCTTTCCCCCAGAGGTCATCTTATTGGGAGAGACCAACACATGGCCTGTCGCACCCAATCAGTGCGACACAGCAGAAGAAACCCGGAAACAAAAAGTCTCTTTCAGTTTGACGAAGACCAGACACCTTTTGGTGTCTGGTACGAACCGGCTCTCAACAACAAGTTTCCTTATCTTATTTCACATCTTGTAGCCAGCACACACACATCTCCTTTATGACCCTTTGTCCCTGAGTCCATCTTCCCCCCTTCAGGTTACCACACACAAGTTAAAAGTATGTTTTAAGATATAGTTGTTATAGTTGGCTAAATATACGTAATACATGTTAATTACTTTCATATCAATAATAACGAGGAACACATTACCTATGCTCTCAAGCAGTAAAAAGTACCGCACACTCATTTAGCCTGCAGCTCTTTCAGACACTTGAGCTATTGTTCTTTAAGAATATTCCCTGCAGAATCTTTATTTCAAATAAAAGGTTTCACATTGCATATTTCCAGCTTCCTTTACACATACTGCTATTATTAATACAAAGCAATCAACCACACACATATATTTAAAACAAGTAGATTTCCCTGATCATTTGACATGCTGCTTCCATTTCATATAGAGTAATAAAAGATGTTTAAGCTAATTTCTCCACAATGTTTGTGGCCATTTAGTACCCACACATGAATGAATAAGAACAGAGGTATAGTTGACCAGTAATCCTGTAGCACATATATTTTACTGCAATGAAAACACACACACATCTGCTACAAGATTGTGTAGCGCACACCCTTCTTTTACGAGGGAAACATTCCAGAGTTTCGGCACTATCTCCAAATAAGGGTGTCCCATGCTCCCATCTCTTCTCAAAACACAAGGACTTCACCTCAATATATTGGGGGAGGGAAAAGATACTTTGTCCCTTCAAATTTAACACACATGAATATATATAAGGTGACATTAAAATGAATATACCAGATTTAACTTTCCTGCCATAACACGTTCACATCCTTCAAATAATTCAAATAATCCTTCAATTGGCTTACATTTTCTTTTAGTAAACACTAAAAACGGGTCCCACAGACCCAAACAGCACACAAAGGTTAAAGGTAAGCATATAATAATGTTAAAATGTGCTAAAAAAAGAGGAGTAAAAGTAGCCCCCGACTTGTTGTCAGGACCTCGACACAAACTGATGAACCCAAATGCAGGACCCAGAGACTAAGTGTTGAATATAAAAATATATATATTTATGTATACAGTTCAGGTAATCCCTCTTAACAGAGTAGGTGGTGGAAATAAGAAAAGGTGCTCACAAGGAGGAAAAAACTAGCGTAACAAAAAGAGGACTTAAAGAGCAACTTCCAGGTTAAAGACACCTGTGAATAAATGTGTAGGAAAATGATGAATACACTAGATTTTCAAAAAATATACAGAAATATACACTACAGTGACATCTGGCGTCGTTTTTTTAAGGAATGTTCACTTCCGCATAAAAAAGCCTCGTCACGTGACCTCCCGCGTGTGACATAACAAGGGGGACACAAGGGGGAGAGCGGCCGGTGTAACGTATTAATAAACATGGATCCCAATGCTAGTTTCGACACAGAAGAAGTTGAACATGAATATTTGAATGCATATGACGGACCGCAACCTTATAATTATGAGCCTGCTAGTCGTCCAAGAGACCAGGAGCAGCCAAGGATTAGAAGAAATAACTGCCATCGGAGAGAAATTGAGCTGTGGTGTGAGGAGAACCAGTGGAGAACTGGGCAGCTATCTTGGTGAGTGACCGGCGTTAGCTACAGAGTGTTAGCTAATGTCACATCACAACATTGTAAAGTTGGCTATCATATATCAGGCTATAACTAACGTAGCATTGATAATATAGTAACGTTACTGGCAGGACTGTTGATACTGATCCATAACAGAAACTAATGCGCAAGTATCAGCCGTATCTCGCGTTACCTAATGCAACTCCACACTACGGTGCTGTGTACCGAAGTGGAGACGCGAGATACGGCTGATACTTGACGATCTGGCGGAGAAAGGTTGTGGAGCCTCCGTTGATATGCCGTTGTAAATGGCTTGATGGAAAGCAGGTGTGTAGTCGGGGAGGGTGCACAGCTGATTGCAGCAGGTGAGTGGAGGTTGAGCCGGGAGCCAGGAGTGACAGCCACCACGCCCACACAAACAACACAGACAGGGGGAAACAAACAAACACAAAGGAGACGGCTGGAGCAGTACAGCCACCACAGCGTTGCCTAATGCAACTCGACACTATGTCTTACGGTGCCGTGTACCGGAGGGGATAGAGAGAGAGCAGCGAAGGGGGGGGGAGAGAGAAGTAATACGGTTTCCTGATAAAGCTGTGGAGAGTATGTGCTGCAGGGAGGTGGATGCACAACGCACCCAGGAACTAACGCTAGCTCCGGTCCTTTTTACTGTGGACTCGATGTCCTGACAGGCTGGTATTTGTGCAACCTGCACAAACACAATACTGCACCATGATTACAAATGGTGAAATACAATGTAAAACTACCGAAAAATAACAGCTCCTTAAAACACAACCGCTCAACCCAACGCAACTCCACTATACCCGCGGTCAGAGAGCGGAGATGTGTCCCCTGTGTGATGTAATATGACGCGTTTCACGTATGACCTTAAAAAAAAGCAGTTTTTAAGAGCAGATCTCAAAATTGCTCCTTTCCCTCTGAATTCCTGCCCTTATGTCTCGTAAAACACATCAAATCCTGCATTCACTTTTTTAATTGTAATTTTCAAGCAAGTTTAAGCATAAATGTAGAAAAAATAAAAACTTGCAAGATGCTCTTTAATAAAAACTTAACAAAATAAACGAACATAACAAAACCTGACATGAGAGAAAGAAACCTTTCTGAGTTGAGGCTTGGTACTACCATTCGAGGAAACAAACAAGACAAACTGACAGGACAGGGGAGAGACAGGACTATTTAAACATGAGGTGAGTGGGAACAGGTGGAAACAATCGGGCGGGGCGTGGCAGACACTGATGATGGCGGGAAAAACACACAGGGGGAGGAAGAAAACGGCCTGAAATGAAAGACAAGAAGTAAGTACAAAATAAACCAGGAAATGACAGACAAAATACATAAAAATAAATAACACATTTGACGAGACACAATACTTGTTTTATTTTTTGAAAGTAGCTCTCATCCTAAAAAAGGTTGGTGACCCCAGGGGGGTATACTACGAAGCAGGATTTTCGCTTAGCCGGCTAACTTCAGGGAAAACTCTGGGTTTCCGGTCCTACGAAGCTGGTTCTCTTTTTAGCAGGCTAGATCTCCATGGTAACTTATTCTGTGTGGCTAACCTGGGGGGTATACTACGAATCTAGTTCAACCTATCCTGGATATGTTTTGAGTTATCCGGTTGACTTAATCCAAAACAAAGCCGCTCTCGCTAAACTGTCCTACAACGCTGGCTATCAACTCGTTCGTTCAAGCCAGCCGTGTCCTATCTAGTAAGGTGCGCGTTCACATAAAAGGGGTGGTATCTGGAGCATTCGACCAATCACAAACATGGAGAAGCGTACTGACAGCGCAGCGTCATACTTCCTGAATGAAAAGTCTATAAACTATAATATTAATCAAATATGAAGAAGTTAAACTTTAAACATCCATGAGTCAAACACTTTATCCAGGATCAAAGCCGCTAGCTACACCTGCAAGGTGAATACAGCTGGTAAAAGAACAAGTGTTTGAATGCGTATGAATGCGTACATTAACAGGTTTATGATATCACTGCCCCGTCTAAGACACAGTGGATCTGACTTTAATTACGTTTGACTCGAGTGTTTCATCAACTTAATGTGTTGATAAAATAATACTTCTGCAGTGTTCTGTGAGTGTTGCACGGCCAGATACGGCTCGGCTGACTCAGATAAGGAAATATATGATACACTATGATGTGATATGGTGTGATATGAATGATAATGGGACACATCGACGTCTGCACTCACAGTGCCGCAGACTGTAGGCTACGTAATGTCACTTTGATCTGGTTACTTATGTTGTGGCAGATATTTAATTAAGCTTTCTTAACATAATAGTATAATAATAGTCCGATTGCTCTGAAGATGGGAGGTGATATTCTATTCATTTTCACGTTCACACAGTC
This sequence comes from Notothenia rossii, assembly GCF_949606895.1. NCBI lineage: Eukaryota > Metazoa > Chordata > Actinopteri > Perciformes > Nototheniidae > Notothenia > Notothenia rossii. Next base: position 28,419,948 of record NC_136902.1, on the reverse strand, counting down.
GGTGATTTTGGCCGGCCGTCTTTCCTGCAACGGCAGTTTAAACTGTATTTCCTCCGCACACTGAGCTCTGATTGGTCAGCAGGCGTGGTGCTTTCGCTGAGTTGATCTCTTATCCTGGAACCTATCCTGCTTCGGAGCACAGAATAGGTTCCAGGATAAGTCACCATGGAGATCTAGCCCGCTAAAAAGTGAACCAGCTTCGTAGTACCGGAAATCCCAGAAGTTATCTTGCTAAACAAAAATCCTGCTTCGTAGTATACCCCCCTGGTCGGGACCAGGTTAGGTTGCAGGCTAAGAGCTCAACTCAGTGAAAGCACTGCCTGCTGACCAATCAGAGCTCAGTATGTGGAGTAAACATGTCACAGTAAAAGTACAAAACGCAATTGTGAAGCTGAAAATGAGCATAATATTTCTCCTTTTAAATCTCAAAGCAAAACGAAGTCACTGATGGGAGCATTTGTGGTAGGTCATTCTTTGAAAGGCAATTTCATCCAAATACAGAGATAAGCAGACCCCCAGGTGTAAAGTTAAATCCCAAAATGTAATCCGGATCATGAAGGAGAGACAATATCTGACAGGACAGAAGAAATATAAAAAAAACCTGTGGAAAGAGTTGAAGGAGAAAGTTGAAAGTGGGAAAAGTTGGAAGAAGATTTAAAAAAGACATGAGCCACGGCTCTAGGTGTAATGAAGTCAAGCTGTGATCATGTATATCAAGAAGAATCCCCACAGTCAAATGATTTTTACCAAAAAGGAATAAGCATCATCAGTTCAGACAGCTCAGTGCATCATATGAAGCAATCCCTGCTCAGTTGTAAACATCTTTCAGTTTAACTAGACAACTGGAAAGAAATGTGCATAAAACCTGCTAAGCACTGAGCACAAAAACTAAATGAACTTAAAAATAGACACTTGACAGTATACAAACTGGCAGGAAATTAAGCTTGAAGGAAAACGAGGATACAGTACCCATTGACACATTTTCAAGTGGCACATTAATGTCACCCACAAACTCTCTTTTTGTCCTAGACTCGTCATCATGCGCTCAGTAGAAATGAACAGCAGATTTGCAGCTGACGGTTGTGAAGGCAAATTAAGTAAGTTCTCCTTCCTGAAAATAAGCATGCAGCCTCTTTGATCATGGGCTCTGACAGATCTGTGGCAGACAGCCGCCATCTTTTTATGAACAAATGAGTCATGCTGCTTCTGTCTACCGTCACCAGAGCCTTGCCTTGAGGCGGCATCCGGCTATGAAAACTGCAAGGTGGGGAAGAAAAACAGCAGCTCATTGATGTTCCCTTTGACTAGAGCATATGGCATGACGTGGTGTTTACTCACATAAGTGTTGCAGTATAATTCTTTACACAAAAGTATCTAGCGCTTAGCTAATTCAAATACAAGAGTTTTAACTGGGACAAAGAGGGAGTTATGTCAGCAGATATACTGTGTCATCTCTTCACATGTTTCTAGATAATTGGATTTTAAGTCAAATCCATACAACAGAAGATATACTTAACCAGTTTTACACCAAAGCATTTCCAAAACACTACAGCATTTCACAAAACACCACAGCATTTCAACACCGTAAAATATTACCATGATTTTACAATAAATTACTGTTTTACCACTTTATAGTCTTTACCTGTAATGTTCACAATATAATACTGTAATTTTGAATTTCACAGTGAAATCAATACAGGCACAGTTAATTACTGTGAATGTACAGGATAAATGATTACCAGGATTTCACAACATGTTACTGTATTATTTCATAGCAAAATACTGTATTCAGACCATCCTCTGTGTACTGTGACACAACAAATTAAGTGATTTTCTTGCTTTCATCGCTCTTGCTTGGCTTTAAATACTAATTTATTTCTTTGTTGCAGATTTTACTTAAATTGAAAGGGGCACCGCTGCATGTGCCTTAAAATAAACGATGCAACATATAAATCTATGTCAATTGAAATTGTTGTCTTGGCTTATTGTTTTTAGGTGCTTCCTGGGCATTAATCCTGAGACGGGCTCGAAAGCCAAAAAGAGGCATGGCAATTTAAATCCCCATATCAGCACATTCTTCAGAAAAATTGTTGACTTCGAGTGGATGTCTGTAGACATGTGTCAAGTGCTCCCCTCCTTGTTTTATTTTCTGTCTCCCTGCTGCGCAGGTGCACCTGGTCTGCCCCTTGCTCCGCCTCTGCCCAGGTGCTCCAAATTCCACTCAGTCGTGTATAGAGAACCTGGAGGAGAAGAATGTCTCGCCTGTCCTAACGCCGGGAGGCACTCTCCTTAGAAAAGCTCTTTGCCATTTTGAGATGTAGGCCAAATGTTTGCAGATGTGTTTATGTTTAGCCTGGAGGACCTGAGGCCTGTACTATGAAGCAGGATTTTCGCTTAGCCGGCTAACTTCAGCGAAAACTCTGGGTTTCCGGTCCTACAACGCTGGTTCTCTGTTTTTAGCAGGCTAGATGGTAACTTATGCTGAGCAGCTAACCTGCCCCGGAGCAGGTTAGGTTGCAGGCTAAGAGCTCAACTCAGTGAAAGCACTGCCTGCTGACCAATCAGAGTTCAGTGTGCGGAGTTTAAAGCGATCAAGTCATATTACAGGGGAAAGGAAATACAGAAAAACTGCCGTTGCAGGAAAGACGCCCGGAAAAAATCACGACTGTGAACGTGAACATTAATAGAATATCACCTCCCATCTTCAGAGCAATGTGACTATTATAACATTAGCGTTAAGAGGACTTAATTAAATATCTGCCACAACAACACACTCTCACTCCATAAACGTCCAGGAGCGACGCTTGGTCAGGGTCCCTGAGGCGTGCAGTTGTGACGCTCCTTCAGCTTCATAAAGGGACGCAAATAGAGAACCGCAGTGACGCGTTGTAAAACTCGGAAGTAAACTTCTTCCGGTTCCTTCATGAAAAACCAATGCAAATTCTCCATAGGATTTTGGAAAATAGCTCGAAATAAGGTCTGTGGTTGACACACATTTAAGAGAGGGATCACGTTTTTTTCAGCCGGATAATCTCCACATGTCAACCCTACTTTTATCATTTCTGAATCATAAAACTAGTCGCCAAAAGCGAAATGCTAACGTTATGCTATAAACGAACTACAAGCCAGTACAGCAGCAGGGTCGCACGACTTCAACGTCACACCAACTTAAGATCGTTTCAACTGACTTGCTCTGAAACTGCACTTTGAACACTTTAAATTAAATATATTAACATTTTAAACTGTATACCCCGGTTATCTAGGCCCTTTTTGTTTTGTTTAATGTATACCACGTTTATCTAGGCCCTTTTTGTTTTGTTTTATGTATACATGTCACACTGTGGGAAACGATATTTCGATATTTCTGGATGTATAACACATACTGAATTTGACTTTCGCGTGCTTGCATATTTTAACAAAGCTTTTCATTTTAGCCACACTGAATTTAACTAGAAGTCATGGCTTTGTCAATTACCAGTCTGATATCGTTTTACAAAGATGACAAGAGTGTAGATAGGAGAGAACCACTACAAGTCAGGACACGTAACAGTGCAGCCTAGATGACGGTGTGCTTACCGGTGTTGTCAGGGCTAGCATGAGGGAAAAGGTTTATAGTGTCGGTGAGTAGTGATAGCAAGAGTACCGTTAACCTAGAGTTAATTTATTCACATTAATTCCCATCAACAAATCAATTGTATGTGTTACATGAAATCTTTATTAGGCAAGGCAAGTTTATTTATATAGCACTTTTCAACACAAGGCAATTCAAAGTGCTTACAAAAAATTAAAGACATTAAGAAAATGGCGTTTAAAATCAGTCATTAAAAAGAAAAGCTAATAAAATAAACATTAAAAGAAAAAATACATGGATAAAAGTTACAGTGCAGTCTAAGATATGAATAGTTCAATTAAAAGCAGCGACAAAAAGAAAAGTCTTCAGCCTGGATTTAAAAGTAGTCAGAGTTGCAGCGGACCTGCAGGTTTCTGGGAGTTTGTTCCAGATATTTGGAGCATAATAACTGAACGCTGCTTCTCCATGTTTAGTTCTGACTCTGGGGACAGAAAGTTGACCAGTCCCTGAAGACCTGAGAGATATGGATGGTTCATCATTTAGCAGGAGGTCAGAAATGCATTTTGGTCCTAAACCATTCAGTGCTTTATAAACAGCAGCAGTATTTTGAAATCTATTCTTTGACACACAGGAAGCCAGTGTAAAGACTTCAGAACTGGAGTGATGTGATCCACTTTCTTAGTGTTAGTGAGGACTCGAGCAGCGGTGTTCTGAATCAGCTGCAGCTTTGTAATAGATTTTTTAGTGAGACCTGTGAAGACACCATTGCAGTAGTCCAGTCAACTGAAGATAAAAGCATGGACATGTTTTTCCAAATCCTGCTGTGACATTAGTCTTTTAATCCTAGATATGTTCTTTAGGTGATAGTAAGCTGATTTAGTAACTGTTTTAATGTGACTGTTGAAACCAATAACTAATTTAACCCGCTGACAAGAGAGCCCACCTCCGAAGATCGTGACTGGCTGAGGGACAGACTCGGGGCAGGTTTTCAGGAATTTCTTGGCTTCTCTCCCCCGAGCCAGAAGAGGAACACTACAGCTTGGAAACACTTACTGTTCCTGAAATGATCAAATCTGTTGGGCATCAGGGACCTGAGGCAATTGTGGCAAGCATGGCATTGTCTGAGGAGCAACAGAGGACAATTCAGGTGGCTACCACTGGTCAGCGAACCAACCCAAACTGGCATTTGTTCAGGAAAGGAAGGTTGACTGCCAGCAACTTTTGAGCTGTCCTGAGGTCAAAGCGTGTGACTGCTTCCCTTATTGCCAGGGTGCTATAGGGCAACAACAGCCCCTTGATGGTGTTTTGTCTGTACAGTGGGGGACTATGAATGAATGTGAGGGCGTCAGGGCATTCACCACTGCAACCCAGATGCAGGTCCATGAGTCAGATGTGTGGCTCTCCCTATCAGGATTGTTGGGGGCATCTCCAGATGGTCTGGTAGGGTCTTCCGCTGTGCTGGAGGTAAAGTGTCCCTACGGAGCCAGGGAAATGACAATTAGTGAAGCATTGCAAATCAAGGGCTTCTGTGTCAGTCAGGAAGGAGAAACATTCAGCCTGCGTGAGGAACCTCCTTACTGGCACCAAGTGCAAGGTCAGCTTCACCTCACTGCAAGGAAGAAGAAATACAAAAATTGTGAATTGTTTTTAATTTACATTTACTCGCCTTTGCAATGTTGTGGTTGTTAGAGTTGTTAGGTTTCCTGTCAGCTCGTCTGTTGGGAAGATATAAAATATTAGTTTCATGGAAGTCACACCATCACATATACTGTAAGAGCATTAAGACATACAGTACATAGGCTAAAACAAAACATCTAAAGATATAACCTTGCACTTTGATAAGTCTCGTGAACATTTTCACTATTTTGACATTTTTATAGATCAAAATTGAACTAAAGAAATAAATGGTAGATTAATCCATATTGAAAATAGGTGTCAGCTGCTACACTAATTATAATAGTTATATTTCTTAATTAATTAAGATAAGATATTACTGTATTGATCCCAATTTGGGAAATGTTTGTGTTGCAGCAGAATAACAAGAAAAACAAAATATAAGTTATTATATATACAAAAGTATGTGAGGGATGGAATATTAAATTGAATATAAATGTAAAATGTACATGTGATTTTACGTCCAAGAGAAGCTATGGAGCAGAGAGTTCTCTGCCAGCCAGAGGTGATTTGTTATTAGTTCAATATGTCAAACTGATTTCCCTGACTACAATCTTTAGTTACATGGTGAAACGTTATGCTGCTTGTACTAATTAGACTTATCATATAAGCCACACAGGTTTTAATAGGATGTATTCATTATCTTTACTTATGTTGCGGTCTTTTCAGCAGCGCCATCTCTAAAACGGCGATACAGTCACTACCCATCATTTACATTTCACCGTGACATGGACAAAAATGTAACGTCAGCTTACCTCATGACACGAATCCAGACTCTCCTTTGGAAAAAATTGGCCGGGAAACGATAGAACAAGCACGTTTCATGCGAAGACCTGTGGCTGCAACCCGGAGCAAAGCAACAAACCATTGCTTAGCTAACTAGTAGCGCTAGCTTTAGCTAACGTTAGCTAACAAAGCGAACTGCCGAGTAAAATTGGAAAACACTGGTAATTAATTATTCTATAATTTGTAAAACTACTGTGTTAAAAACGACAATTTCAAAAATACAGATTCTAATGGTCAGATATAGATATACAGATACTAAAGATAGGCATGTACTTGCTTTCAAGCAGAACACAGGGGGAAACAAACTTACAGTAGCGGGAGTGTTTACGTGTTCTGCGTAATGTGGGATATTTTCATTTAGGGACTGGAAGAAACCTGCCGCCCCAACTCAGATGTTCAATCTGACCATTGATTGACAGTTTTAGATTTAACCTGCTCCATATCTGGGGATAAGATACTGTTTGATGAATGTTGACATGTTTCTAATATTGATTGAGTTATAACAGGTAACACAGATGCAGAATCAGTGGCCAAGGGGCTACTGAGAGAGGTCATTCCAGAATGAGAATGAGAAGGTGAACTGTGATAATGAAAACAATTTGGTAATATTTCAACAGGTATTAAAATAACTGAGGTTTGAAATGTAGAAAAAACATATTACAGCTAAGTTAAAACATAGTAATGTAATGAGATAGAATTTAATTTAGACAACATCTTGTAACTAGCCTGGTAAAGAAGTAAAAGCCATAGACTGTTTAGATCATTATGGGGATGTACATTTAATTTAAAGTCATAATAGAAAGACATTTGATGACAGTATGTTGGATTTCTGTATTCATTTTTCAGCTTGATAATATCCAAGCAGTGACAGGTAGAAGCAGTCTCGCCTGGAAATTATTCACTTTGTCAGTATCATGATTTTAGTTGTTTTTAATCCATAACATTAGTGTGTTCCATTACCAGAGACGTTAGCAGTTCATATTATATTTAGATTTTAAATGGGATCTCAAAGATTTCATTTATAATAACACAGATGCTTGTCAGGAATTCAGAGCTATTGAGATATGTTATTTAGTTCACCTGAAGATGTTGGGGTTTAGTTTGTTGACACAGGCCAAGTATTAGAATTCTGAAGCGGCCTACCAGTGGTGGGTCAAACACCTGAGGGCCCAGAAGCACTGAGCGTAGACTTGAGGGGTGGGTATCAGATTTCTCCACACAGGTTGCTGACGCCAAAAGGGGGACCCGAGGAGCAGGAGGCCGACACAGCGGAGTTCGTCTGGCTGAAGGTCGTCAGGCCTACGTGACTCAACTCCAGGTTCTCCGGCCTCTACAGAGTGACCCAGAGGACATCTCATGCCGTCCGCCGAGGAGCAAAGGGGGACATCTGGTACTACTGGAGCCAGTGTGCGGCGAGGAACACTCCGGCTAGGAGCTTGGAGGACATCAGGATGGACCTGGCTATCGTCAACGCGGACATCCCTACAGCAGACGACTTGGAAGCAGGCATCAGCGGACTGGAGGAGAAGGACCTCGCGGACATCCCTACAGCAGACGACTTGGAAGGAGGCGTCAGCGGGCTGGGGGACTTCTCGAGGCAGCAGAGGAGTCTACTTCTCTCTGATCAGATTCATCAGTTCCACCTTTGAAGGAAAGGCCGCATCTCCCCCTCCCTATCAGCTGCCCTTGTTGGCGTATTCCGCTGAGGGGGGGGGGGGCCCTGATGATTCAACAACACGCAAGGATGCTGCTTTCTGGCACTCAGGCTCTCACTCTGATAGTTTCTTCACTGTCATTGGAGGTTGTTTTCTGTTCTCAAGGGTTTAATGAAGGGGGACAGACACAGTATCAAAGAATGACAGTAGTTTGTTTCAAATGTCTTATGTGTGTTGGTCTCGTTAAAGCGAGACCAAAAAGGGGGAATTGAAGGATTATTTGAATTATTTGAAGGATTAAAGTAACGTGGTATGGCAGGAAAGTTCAATCTGGTATATTCCTTTTAATGCCACCTTATATATATTCATGTGTGTTAAATTAGAAAGGACAAAGTATCTTTTCCCTCCCCAATATATTGAGGTGAAGTCCTTGTGTATAGAGAGAGAGGTGAGAAGGGGACACCCTTATTTGGGAATAGGGCCAGGACTCTGGAATGTTTCCCTCGTAAAAGAAGGGTGTGCGCTACACAATCTTGTAGCAGATGTGTGTGTGTTTTCATTGCAGTAAAATATAAGTGCTACATGATTACTGGTCAACTATACCTCTGTTCTTATTCTTTCATGTGTGGGTACTAAATGGCTACAAACATTGTGGAGAAATTAGCTTAAACATCTTTCATTACTCTATATGAAATGGAAGCAGTTTTTTATGACAGGGACGAGAGAGTTGGGGGAGGTAGCGCATTCCGAGGAGTTTCAGCATGTCAATTGTCAGGGGAATCGACTTGTTTTCAATAGAGGTGTGTGGTTGGTTACTTTGTGTTAATAATAGCAGTATGTGTAAAGGAAGCTGGAAATATACAATGTGAAACCTTTTATTTGAAGTAAAGATGTGAACAATAGCTCAAACAAATGGAAGGGCTATAGGACTAATGAGGGTGTTCTCTGTATTAGGCCTGTGTGAAGTTTGACTATTTGAAAAGCATCTCTAATACTGCTTAAGAGTATAGGTAATGTGTTCCTCGTTGTTATTGATATGAAAGTAATTAACATGTATTACGTATATTTAGCCAACTATAACAACTATATCTTAAAACATACTTTTAACTTGTGTGTGGTAACCTGAAGGGGGGAAGATGGACTCAGGGACAAAGGGCCATAAAGGAGATGTGTGTGTGCTGGCTACAAGATGTGAAATAAGATAAGGAAACTTGTATGAGAGCAAGTTCGTACCAGACACCAAAAGGTGTCTGGTCTTCGTCAAACTGAAGGAGACTTTTTGTTTCCGGGTTTCTTCTGCTGTGTCGCACTGATTGGGTGCGACAGGCCATGTGTTGGTCTCTCCCAATAAGATGACCTCTGGGGGAAAGCAGGCACACACCTCCTCCTGTGTTTTAGTATGAAAGCCTGTGTTTTCCTTTGGTTCGCGCTCTTGTTTTTCACCGGCCGTTCCTGAGACCTGTCTCACACGTGGTAGAACCTGAGCCCGGAGTACTCTGCAGAGTGCTTCGTGATTTCTTTGTATTTGTATTTTGTATCGTTACTGTATATCATTAAAGCAAGATTATTGTTTAACTTGTATTCTGGTGTTTCTTAATCCCTCCCTTTTCCCGAATTCACCCAGCTTGTCAAACGACACGCGGAGACGAGGTTGGTTTTCAACATCCTCCAAATCTCCAACAAATGGTGAACCCGACGTTTCTGAGTGGGGTGTTTTCGGGGAAGAGACCACCAGCAGCAAGCGGACGGAATAGTCCAGGGCTAAACATCTCGGCTTCTTCTGACAACTAACAACAGAGCTCTGACAATAACAGGTAAACAGATGCCAGTTTAATTCGAAATCTGTGATTTGACCATATTCCAAATTTTAGGGTTGTCAGACGAAGTTTACAGTGTTTTTTATAGTAACAATGCAAATGCGTGTTTTAGTTGTTAAAACCGGATATTGAGTTCCGGCAGGCCAGAAGGGTATTAAAGTCCCTGGCTTGGAAGTGGAGGTATAAGAGTCCCCACAGTTAAAATCGGATATCAAGTTCCGACAGGCCAGAAGGGTATTGAAGTCCCGGGCTTGGAAGTGGCGGTATTGAGTCCCCACAGTTAACCTGTCTAGAGTAGTCAGTAGGTTGTATTAAGTCTCCATATAAGACTGACTCAAAATAACGAATCCACAGCTCGACGGGGCTGGAGATGAGTTATTTTTTATAAGTGATCCAAAGGAGAGTAACGCAAACTTCAGAAAGTCATTCTGAAGTGACCGGGCCTCACTATATCCTTTGGTGTGTTGTGAATATTTACTGGTAACAAGGACAGTAAGTCAGATCAATAGATATGAAGTCTGTGAATATTTACTGGTAACAGAAACAGCCTAAGTCAGATGAATAGATACGAAGTCATAATGAAAGGAGAATTTCAACGGGAGGAGCGTGAGTTAAGAGCTTACGAGGACAGTGGGTTCAAGCAAAAAAATTGAATAAAAGGATAGCAGAAGTGTTAATTGTTGAAAGAAGCCCCCCTTTTCCAAAGGAGAGGCTGAGAGCTACAGCAGGGGAGAGAGAAGGGGGTGTCAGTATTTGTCTGTGAGAGTTCCCCCCACCCTTTTTCCTCTCGAGAGCAGCAGCAGCAGCCCGGAGGGTGTCTGCTTGCTTTTTTCTCTAGTGATCTGAAGTTGGAGTGAAATACATAGAAAATTAACTGATCAAGGTGTGATTTGAAGTGGTAGATATATTGAAATAAATAAGAAACAATGATTTGCTGCTATTTAAATATAGTCTTTGAGAACTGATTGATACCGTTGCATTGCGTTGTGAATTTCATGGTATTTGTCATTAACTAAGGATTGTACTTAATTATATTCCAAGGGGAAAATTATATTAAATACAGGAACAAAAGAGTAGAAAGTAAAGAGAAGGTTTTTGTAAGTTTGTCAGAGGGAATCTGTTAATGTTTAAGCATGACAGAGGTCCTGCACGAGGTTTTGCTCCAGCCATCTCACACGGTTACACAAAGGGGTGATTTATGAGAAACTTGTGGTCAGGAGAAATGAGATGTTTTGGAAAGTAGACAGAGAGAGAGAGAAAAGTAAGGTTGTTGCTAAAATATAGAGAGTAAAAGTTATATAAAGTTAACTACTATTCGGGAGAATGTCATATTGTTGAATGAGTAACCTAAAATAAGTGAAGATGGTGAAATAGTTTGATTAAGGATACAACCGGTAACTACTGTTTAAATACACAGTGATGGTGTACATGAACATTGAGAGTAGATTAAGTTGTTTTGTTCTTCATGCTTTTCACCAGAAGTCATTTGAATTGTTATTATTTTTAAGTAGTGTTGTTTTGTGTTATATTTCTAGACTATAATGTACCCACATGCATGTGGTTTCTTTGTCCCAGTTCATTTTAAAGTCAGCCGCCTCATGGCTAAATCTATTTGACCCCATGAGGTCAAGAGTCATTCTGTTAGACCACCATCTTGTGAAAGACAAATCATTGTTCTTTTGTCACATTTTGAATTAGAAAAGAGTTCATTTTGCTAGATCAATTTATCTATAAATGTTGTAGTGGGAGTTTTGTGTTTGCTAACATTTTTAGGAACGACAACACCAGGAGATGAGTAAACTCAAGAATCCGTGGAGTGTAAATACATTGAGAAAAACACATTTTTATGCTCTAACTTTTTGCACATCATAGACAAGGAATTTAAACAGTATAAATAAATATTCACCAAAAGTAATAAGTGAAATGGAAAGTAGACATGGGCCTATACACTTGAGTCAAATTATATTACTGTGATCTGATCAGTGTGCTCTGCAGGTTTACTATTGTTCTAAGTAACAGTGGGATTTAAAATATTGGAGAAAGTATGGAGATGTTCTTTCGTAGTGTGTGAAATATGTGATGCTTGAAACAGGTATTTCAATTTATGGAAGAAAATGTTTTCCTGAAAGAGTCAGGTTGGGTAGATATGTAACAATGGATGAAACAATTTATAGAGGGAGTTTTTGTAATATCATTAGTAGACATTAATGGTGTTGTTTAGATGGCATTTAGCAACTAAGACAGATAGTATGATTAGAAAGAGACAGAGTGGAAAGGGTTGGATTGATTCAATCTCAGTGTGCTAGATTTCTTATGGATAATGCGTCCCGGGACCTGGACTCCCCCTCTGAGTTAGAAAGGCTACGACCCCGTCCCTCCAAGCAGACAAAAGACCCAACCCAAAAGGAGGCTCCTCCTTCTCCATCAAACAGACAGAGAACCGGAGCTGAACCGTCTCCACCTGAGGCATCCAGAACCAAACCGCTTGCTGACATACAGAAATACTCTCATCAGTCCCTCAGACAGGGCATGAAGCTGAGCCACGAGATTTGGCACAGGAGCAGAGTGGGGGACATGAGAGCAGAATCCGCCCTCCATGAAGCAGCAGAGAGACTGTAAAGGGGAGATGGAATGCAAAGCAGTGCAAGAACAGTGGCATGATGTGGGCTGCAGATGTGACTGGGCCAAAGGCTGCCTAAAACAGTTACAGCGGATGGATTCAAGAGCTGATGAACTGAAGAGAAGACAGAATCAGAGGAGTTGGCATAGTCGATTTGAAGTGAGGAGGTCGGGGTCACGGCTTGAGACAACCAGGGGAGGAGAAAAGGAAAACGGGAATGAGTGAGTTTACACATAAACACACTTATTCACAAAACGCGCATAGAAGACACCACATTTAAAGAACTTGAATTGACTTGATAAATAAGTAAAGATAAAAAGAGGTATTAACCATGAATTAATCGATTGGTAAATTCAAAATAGCAGTAAAGAGGAAACTATTAATGTAAAATGAGAAAATCATCCTAAAAACACACTGAGGGTTAAAGGGGGAGACATGAGGGAAATATGCACTACACTTTAAGCAGGGGGTGTTTTGGAGTAGCACAGTGTAGAACCATATTCTTCAATCTTTCCATCATATTAATAAATTATTCTTCAAGAGATTTTTATTCATGTGTGAATAAAGTAGTGATCTCATTTGTTACAATATTGATTTCACCATTGTGGCATAGTTATTACCATAGGAGGGCTTTAGGATGGAAACTGTTTTTAATCCTTGGTAAAGTAAAGGGTGATGGTTGCATGTTCGGACACCCAAGGTTCCACACACTGCTAAAGAGTTTAACATTGTTTTTAAGTAGACCGGAATTGAAGATAAATGAGTATAATGAGCTATGAAATGCAGAGCTACACAGATCCTAGTAATGTTTTGACTTAAGATAATAGTTATGTACACAAGTTTCTGAATTAGATTTCTTAGACATTTTAATACTACTTAGTTGTAAATAAATTGCAGTAGTAGTAGTACTATTATGAAGTGAGTTTTGTACCAAGTTGCAGGAAATGTGGGAAGCAGCCGTCCCGATGACAAGTTAGAGATATCTGACTTAAGGCGGTAATCGGGAATTGATAAATGATGGCGCTCCATATGTGACTGGTTTTTGTAGACAAAGGATACTGGCCTATGCTGAAATATCAAAGTCTCTGCAGAGCACGACACATGGCCAATGAAACTGAGACCAAATGACCTTTGACCCTGACTGACAGTGTGACTTGAGAAAAGCACTATCAATGACTGACTCTGGGGCTGACCAAACTTGACTTTACAACCTGACAGTGTGGGTGTGAATGAATTTCTGCATGTGATCAGTGTAACTGCATGATTCTAAAACAATAACTAACCGAGCATGTCTTTGGACTAATACATTATTTTGGAGCTCCATGGGAAACACAGGTTTCCTACAATTTCACACATTTGGAAAAACGCACATGTGACCCGTTTCTAATTCCCACAGGAGTTGGCGGTTTGCAAATGTAAAACTCAAACTAAAATCTAAAGATTCTGTTTCTTTTAGGACTGCCAGCTGTAAATGAACACTTATTTTCCCTGGAGTGTTTACTGTGAAAGATGATGGATATACTTTTGTGAATGATGTTTGGTATTTTCTTATAACCACTGGTTACCTGAAGGTTTTCTTCCCATACAGGATTTTATTACACATGTTTACATGTGTAAAAAGGGGGAGTGTGGGATATTTTCATTTAGGGACTGGAAGAAACCTGCCGCCCCAACTCAGATGTTCAATCTGACCATTGATTGACAGTTTTAGATTTAACCTGCTCCATATCTGGGGATAAGATACTGTTTGATGAATGTTGACATGTTTCTAATATTGATTGAGTTATAACAGGTAACACAGATGCAGAATCAGTGGCCAAGGGGCTACTGAGAGAGGTCATTCCAGAATGAGAATGAGAAGGTGAACTGTGATAATGAAAACAATTTGGTAATATTTCAACAGGTATTAAAATAACTGAGGTTTGAAATGTAGAAAGAACATATTACAGCTAAGTTAAAACATAGTAATGTAATGAGATAGAATTTAATGTAGACAACATCTTGTAACTAGCCTGGTAAAGAAGTAAAAGCCATAGACTGTTTAGATCATTATGGGGATGTACATTTAATTTAAAGTCATAATAGAAAGACATTTGATGAAAGTATGTTGGATTCCTGTATTCATTTTTCAGCTTGATAATATCCAAGCAGTGACAGGTAGAAGCAGTCTCGCCTGGAAATTATTCACTTTGTCAGTATCATGATTTTAGTTGTTTTTAATCCATAACATTAGTGTGTTCCATTACCAGAGACGTTAGCAGTTCATATTATATTTAGATTTTAAATGGGATCTCAAAGATTTCATTTATAATAACACAGATGCTTGTCAGGAATTCAGAGCTATTGAGATATGTTATTTAGTTCACCTGAAGATGTTGGGGTTTAGTTTGTTGACACAGGCCAAGTATTAGAATTCTGAAGCGGCCTACCAGTGGTGGGTCAAACACCTGAGGGCCCAGAAGCACTGAGCGTAGACTTGAGGGGTGGGTATCAGATTTCTCCACACAGGTTGCTGACGCCAAAAGGGGGACCCGAGGAGCAGGAGGCCGACACAGCGGAGTTCGTCTGGCTGAAGGTCGTCAGGCCTACGTGACTCAACTCCAGGTTCTCCGGCCTCTACAGAGTGACCCAGAGGACATCTCATGCCGTCCGCCGAGGAGCAAAGGGGGACATCTGGTACTACTGGAGCCAGTGTGCGGCGAGGAACACTCCGGCTAGGAGCTTGGAGGACATCAGGATGGACCTGGCTATCGTCAACGCGGACATCCCTACAGCAGACGACTTGGAAGCAGGCATCAGCGGACTGGAGGAGAAGGACCTCGCGGACATCCCTACAGCAGACGACTTGGAAGGAGGCGTCAGCGGGCTGGGGGACTTCTCGAGGCAGCAGAGGAGTCTACTTCTCTCTGATCAGATTCATCAGTTCCACCTTTGAAGGAAAGGCCGCATCTCCCCCTCCCTATCAGCTGCCCTTGTTGGCGTATTCCGCTGAGGGGGGGGGGGGCCCTGATGATTCAACAACACGCAAGGATGCTGCTTTCTGGCACTCAGGCTCTCACTCTGATAGTTTCTTCACTGTCATTGGAGGTTGTTTTCTGTTCTCAAGGGTTTAATGAAGGGGGACAGACACAGTATCAAAGAATGACAGTAGTTTGTTTCAAATGTCTTATGTGTGTTGGTCTCGTTAAAGCGAGACCAAAAAGGGGGAATTGAAGGATTATTTGAATTATTTGAAGGATTAAAGTAACGTGGTATGGCAGGAAAGTTCAATCTGGTATATTCCTTTTAATGCCACCTTATATATATTCATGTGTGTTAAATTAGAAAGGACAAAGTATCTTTTCCCTCCCCAATATATTGAGGTGAAGTCCTTGTGTATAGAGAGAGAGGTGAGAAGGGGACACCCTTATTTGGGAATAGGGCCAGGACTCTGGAATGTTTCCCTCGTAAAAGAAGGGTGTGCGCTACACAATCTTGTAGCAGATGTGTGTGTGTTTTCATTGCAGTAAAATATAAGTGCTACATGATTACTGGTCAACTATACCTCTGTTCTTATTCTTTCATGTGTGGGTACTAAATGGCTACAAACATTGTGGAGAAATTAGCTTAAACATCTTTCATTACTCTATATGAAATGGAAGCAGTTTTTTATGACAGGGACGAGAGAGTTGGGGGAGGTAGCGCATTCCGAGGAGTTTCAGCATGTCAATTGTCAGGGGAATCGACTTGTTTTCAATAGAGGTGTGTGGTTGGTTACTTTGTGTTAATAATAGCAGTATGTGTAAAGGAAGCTGGAAATATACAATGTGAAACCTTTTATTTGAAGTAAAGATGTGAACAATAGCTCAAACAAATGGAAGGGCTATAGGACTAATGAGGGTGTTCTCTGTATTAGGCCTGTGTGAAGTTTGACTATTTGAAAAGCATCTCTAATACTGCTTAAGAGTATAGGTAATGTGTTCCTCGTTGTTATTGATATGAAAGTAATTAACATGTATTACGTATATTTAGCCAACTATAACAACTATATCTTAAAACATACTTTTAACTTGTGTGTGGTAACCTGAAGGGGGGAAGATGGACTCAGGGACAAAGGGCCATAAAGGAGATGTGTGTGTGCTGGCTACAAGATGTGAAATAAGATAAGGAAACTTGTTGTTGAGAGCAAGTTCGTACCAGACACCAAAAGGTGTCTGGTCTTCGTCAAACTGAAGGAGACTTTTTGTTTCCGGGTTTCTTCTGCTGTGTCGCACTGATTGGGTGCGACAGGCCATGTGTTGGTCTCTCCCAATAAGATGACCTCTGGGGGAAAGCAGGCACACACCTCCTCCTGTGTTTTAGTATGAAAGCCTGTGTTTTCCTTTGGTTCGCGCTCTTGTTTTTCACCGGCCGTTCCTGAGACCTGTCTCACACGTGGTAGAACCTGAGCCCGGAGTACTCTGCAGAGTGCTTCGTGATTTCTTTGTATTTGTATTTTGTATCGTTACTGTATATCATTAAAGCAAGATTATTGTTTAACTTGTATTCTGGTGTTTCTTAATCCCTCCCTTTTCCCGAATTCACCCAGCTTGTCAAACGACACGCGGAGACGAGGTTGGTTTTCAACATCCTCCAAATCTCCAACAAATGGTGAACCCGACGTTTCTGAGTGGGGTGTTTTCGGGGAAGAGACCACCAGCAGCAAGCGGACGGAATAGTCCAGGGCTAAACATCTCGGCTTCTTCTGACAACTAACAACAGAGCTCTGACAATAACAGGTAAACAGATGCCAGTTTAATTCGAAATCTGTGATTTGACCATATTCCAAATTTTAGGGTTGTCAGACGAAGTTTACAGTGTTTTTTATAGTAACAATGCAAATGCGTGTTTTAGTTGTTAAAACCGGATATTGAGTTCCGGCAGGCCAGAAGGGTATTAAAGTCCCTGGCTTGGAAGTGGAGGTATAAGAGTCCCCACAGTTAAAATCGGATATCAAGTTCCGACAGGCCAGAAGGGTATTGAAGTCCCGGGCTTGGAAGTGGCGGTATTGAGTCCCCACAGTTAACCTGTCTAGAGTAGTCAGTAGGTTGTATTAAGTCTCCATATAAGACTGACTCAAAATAACGAATCCACAGCTCGACGGGGCTGGAGATGAGTTATTTTTTATAAGTGATCCAAAGGAGAGTAACGCAAACTTCAGAAAGTCATTCTGAAGTGACCGGGCCTCACTATATCCTTTGGTGTGTTGTGAATATTTACTGGTAACAAGGACAGTAAGTCAGATCAATAGATATGAAGTCTGTGAATATTTACTGGTAACAGAAACAGCCTAAGTCAGATGAATAGATACGAAGTCATAATGAAAGGAGAATTTCAACGGGAGGAGCGTGAGTTAAGAGCTTACGAGGACAGTGGGTTCAAGCAAAAAAATTGAATAAAAGGATAGCAGAAGTGTTAATTGTTGAAAGAAGCCCCCCTTTTCCAAAGGAGAGGCTGAGAGCTACAGCAGGGGAGAGAGAAGGGGGTGTCAGTATTTGTCTGTGAGAGTTCCCCCCACCCTTTTTCCTCTCGAGAGCAGCAGCAGCAGCCCGGAGGGTGTCTGCTTGCTTTTTTCTCTAGTGATCTGAAGTTGGAGTGAAATACATAGAAAATTAACTGATCAAGGTGTGATTTGAAGTGGTAGATATATTGAAATAAATAAGAAACAATGATTTGCTGCTATTTAAATATAGTCTTTGAGAACTGATTGATACCGTTGCATTGCGTTGTGAATTTCATGGTATTTGTCATTAACTAAGGATTGTACTTAATTATATTCCAAGGGGAAAATTATATTAAATACAGGAACAAAAGAGTAGAAAGTAAAGAGAAGGTTTTTGTAAGTTTGTCAGAGGGAATCTGTTAATGTTTAAGCATGACAGAGGTCCTGCACGAGGTTTTGCTCCAGCCATCTCACACGGTTACACAAAGGGGTGATTTATGAGAAACTTGTGGTCAGGAGAAATGAGATGTTTTGGAAAGTAGACAGAGAGAGAGAGAAAAGTAAGGTTGTTGCTAAAATATAGAGAGTAAAAGTTATATAAAGTTAACTACTATTCGGGAGAATGTCATATTGTTGAATGAGTAACCTAAAATAAGTGAAGATGGTGAAATAGTTTGATTAAGGATACAACCGGTAACTACTGTTTAAATACACAGTGATGGTGTACATGAACATTGAGAGTAGATTAAGTTGTTTTGTTCTTCATGCTTTTCACCAGAAGTCATTTGAATTGTTATTATTTTTAAGTAGTGTTGTTTTGTGTTATATTTCTAGACTATAATGTACCCACATGCATGTGGTTTCTTTGTCCCAGTTCATTTTAAAGTCAGCCGCCTCATGGCTAAATCTATTTGACCCCATGAGGTCAAGAGTCATTCTGTTAGACCACCATCTTGTGAAAGACAAATCATTGTTCTTTTGTCACATTTTGAATTAGAAAAGAGTTCATTTTGCTAGATCAATTTATCTATAAATGTTGTAGTGGGAGTTTTGTGTTTGCTAACATTTTTAGGAACGACAACACCAGGAGATGAGTAAACTCAAGAATCCGTGGAGTGTAAATACATTGAGAAAAACACATTTTTATGCTCTAACTTTTTGCACATCATAGACAAGGAATTTAAACAGTATAAATAAATATTCACCAAAAGTAATAAGTGAAATGGAAAGTAGACATGGGCCTATACACTTGAGTCAAATTATATTACTGTGATCTGATCAGTGTGCTCTGCAGGTTTACTATTGTTCTAAGTAACAGTGGGATTTAAAATATTGGAGAAAGTATGGAGATGTTCTTTCGTAGTGTGTGAAATATGTGATGCTTGAAACAGGTATTTCAATTTATGGAAGAAAATGTTTTCCTGAAAGAGTCAGGTTGGGTAGATATGTAACAATGGATGAAACAATTTATAGAGGGAGTTTTTGTAATATCATTAGTAGACATTAATGGTGTTGTTTAGATGGCATTTAGCAACTAAGACAGATAGTATGATTAGAAAGAGACAGAGTGGAAAGGGTTGGATTGATTCAATCTCAGTGTGCTAGATTTCTTATGGATAATGCGTCCCGGGACCTGGACTCCCCCTCTGAGTTAGAAAGGCTACGACCCCGTCCCTCCAAGCAGACAAAAGACCCAACCCAAAAGGAGGCTCCTCCTTCTCCATCAAACAGACAGAGAACCGGAGCTGAACCGTCTCCACCTGAGGCATCCAGAACCAAACCGCTTGCTGACATACAGAAATACTCTCATCAGTCCCTCAGACAGGGCATGAAGCTGAGCCACGAGATTTGGCACAGGAGCAGAGTGGGGGACATGAGAGCAGAATCCGCCCTCCATGAAGCAGCAGAGAGACTGTAAAGGGGAGATGGAATGCAAAGCAGTGCAAGAACAGTGGCATGATGTGGGCTGCAGATGTGACTGGGCCAAAGGCTGCCTAAAACAGTTACAGCGGATGGATTCAAGAGCTGATGAACTGAAGAGAAGACAGAATCAGAGGAGTTGGCATAGTCGATTTGAAGTGAGGAGGTCGGGGTCACGGCTTGAGACAACCAGGGGAGGAGAAAAGGAAAACGGGAATGAGTGAGTTTACACATAAACACACTTATTCACAAAACGCGCATAGAAGACACCACATTTAAAGAACTTGAATTGACTTGATAAATAAGTAAAGATAAAAAGAGGTATTAACCATGAATTAATCGATTGGTAAATTCAAAATAGCAGTAAAGAGGAAACTATTAATGTAAAATGAGAAAATCATCCTAAAAACACACTGAGGGTTAAAGGGGGAGACATGAGGGAAATATGCACTACACTTTAAGCAGGGGGTGTTTTGGAGTAGCACAGTGTAGAACCATATTCTTCAATCTTTCCATCATATTAATAAATTATTCTTCAAGAGATTTTTATTCATGTGTGAATAAAGTAGTGATCTCATTTGTTACAATATTGATTTCACCATTGTGGCATAGTTATTACCATAGGAGGGCTTTAGGATGGAAACTGTTTTTAATCCTTGGTAAAGTAAAGGGTGATGGTTGCATGTTCGGACACCCAAGGTTCCACACACTGCTAAAGAGTTTAACATTGTTTTTAAGTAGACCGGAATTGAAGATAAATGAGTATAATGAGCTATGAAATGCAGAGCTACACAGATCCTAGTAATGTTTTGACTTAAGATAATAGTTATGTACACAAGTTTCTGAATTAGATTTCTTAGACATTTTAATACTACTTAGTTGTAAATAAATTGCAGTAGTAGTAGTACTATTATGAAGTGAGTTTTGTACCAAGTTGCAGGAAATGTGGGAAGCAGCCGTCCCGATGACAAGTTAGAGATATCTGACTTAAGGCGGTAATCGGGAATTGATAAATGATGGCGCTCCATATGTGACTGGTTTTTGTAGACAAAGGATACTGGCCTATGCTGAAATATCAAAGTCTCTGCAGAGCACGACACATGGCCAATGAAACTGAGACCAAATGACCTTTGACCCTGACTGACAGTGTGACTTGAGAAAAGCACTATCAATGACTGACTCTGGGGCTGACCAAACTTGACTTTACAACCTGACAGTGTGGGTGTGAATGAATTTCTGCATGTGATCAGTGTAACTGCATGATTCTAAAACAATAACTAACCGAGCATGTCTTTGGACTAATACATTATTTTGGAGCTCCATGGGAAACACAGGTTTCCTACAATTTCACACATTTGGAAAAACGCACATGTGACCCGTTTCTAATTCCCACAGGAGTTGGCGGTTTGCAAATGTAAAACTCAAACTAAAATCTAAAGATTCTGTTTCTTTTAGGACTGCCAGCTGGAAATGAACACTTATTTTCCCTGGAGTGTTTACTGTGAAAGATGATGGATATACTTTTGTGAATGATGTTTGGTATTTTCTTATAACCACTGGTTACCTGAAGGTTTTCTTCCCATACAGGATTTTATTACACATGTTTACATGTGTAAAAAGGGGGAGTGTGGGATATTTTCATTTAGGGACTGGAAGAAACCTGCCGCCCCAACTCAGATGTTCAATCTGACCATTGATTGACAGTTTTAGATTTAACCTGCTCCATATCTGGGGATAAGATACTGTTTGATTAATGTTGACATGTTTCTAATATTGATTGAGTTATAACAGGTAACACAGATGCAGAATCAGTGGCCAAGGGGCTACTGAGAGAGGTCATTCCAGAATGAGAATGAGAAGGTGAACTGTGATAATGAAAACAATTTGGTAATATTTCAACAGGTATTAAAATAACTGAGGTTTGAAATGTAGAAAGAACATATTACAGCTAAGTTAAAACATAGTAATGTAATGAGATAGAATTTAATGTAGACAACATCTTGTAACTAGCCTGGTAAAGAAGTAAAAGCCATAGACTGTTTAGATCATTATGGGGATGTACATTTAATTTAAAGTCATAATAGAAAGACATTTGATGAAAGTATGTTGGATTCCTGTATTCATTTTTCAGCTTGATAATATCCAAGCAGTGACAGGTAGAAGCAGTCTCGCCTGGAAATTATTCACTTTGTCAGTATCATGATTTTAGTTGTTTTTAATCCATAACATTAGTGTGTTCCATTACCAGAGACGTTAGCAGTTCATATTATATTTAGATTTTAAATGGGATCTCAAAGATTTCATTTATAATAACACAGATGCTTGTCAGGAATTCAGAGCTATTGAGATATGTTATTTAGTTCACCTGAAGATGTTGGGGTTTAGTTTGTTGACACAGGCCAAGTATTAGAATTCTGAAGCGGCCTACCAGTGGTGGGTCAAACACCTGAGGGCCCAGAAGCACTGAGCGTAGACTTGAGGGGTGGGTATCAGATTTCTCCACACAGGTTGCTGACGCCAAAAGGGGGACCCGAGGAGCAGGAGGCCGACACAGCGGAGTTCGTCTGGCTGAAGGTCGTCAGGCCTACGTGACTCAACTCCAGGTTCTCCGGCCTCTACAGAGTGACCCAGAGGACATCTCATGCC
Source organism: Notothenia rossii (assembly GCF_949606895.1). Lineage (NCBI taxonomy): Eukaryota > Metazoa > Chordata > Actinopteri > Perciformes > Nototheniidae > Notothenia > Notothenia rossii. Next base: position 28,397,798 of record NC_136902.1, on the reverse strand, counting down.
GTCCGCCGAGGAGCAAAGGGGGACATCTGGTACTACTGGAGCCAGTGTGCGGCGAGGAACACTCCGGCTAGGAGCTTGGAGGACATCAGGATGGACCTGGCTATCGTCAACGCGGACATCCCTACAGCAGACGACTTGGAAGCAGGCATCAGCGGACTGGAGGAGAAGGACCTCGCGGACATCCCTACAGCAGACGACTTGGAAGGAGGCGTCAGCGGGCTGGGGGACTTCTCGAGGCAGCAGAGGAGTCTACTTCTCTCTGATCAGATTCATCAGTTCCACCTTTGAAGGAAAGGCCGCATCTCCCCCTCCCTATCAGCTGCCCTTGTTGGCGTATTCCGCTGAGGGGGGGGGGGGCCCTGATGATTCAACAACACGCAAGGATGCTGCTTTCTGGCACTCAGGCTCTCACTCTGATAGTTTCTTCACTGTCATTGGAGGTTGTTTTCTGTTCTCAAGGGTTTAATGAAGGGGGACAGACACAGTATCAAAGAATGACAGTAGTTTGTTTCAAATGTCTTATGTGTGTTGGTCTCGTTAAAGCGAGACCAAAAAGGGGGAATTGAAGGATTATTTGAATTATTTGAAGGATTAAAGTAACGTGGTATGGCAGGAAAGTTCAATCTGGTATATTCCTTTTAATGCCACCTTATATATATTCATGTGTGTTAAATTAGAAAGGACAAAGTATCTTTTCCCTCCCCAATATATTGAGGTGAAGTCCTTGTGTATAGAGAGAGAGGTGAGAAGGGGACACCCTTATTTGGGAATAGGGCCAGGACTCTGGAATGTTTCCCTCGTAAAAGAAGGGTGTGCGCTACACAATCTTGTAGCAGATGTGTGTGTGTTTTCATTGCAGTAAAATATAAGTGCTACATGATTACTGGTCAACTATACCTCTGTTCTTATTCTTTCATGTGTGGGTACTAAATGGCTACAAACATTGTGGAGAAATTAGCTTAAACATCTTTCATTACTCTATATGAAATGGAAGCAGTTTTTTATGACAGGGACGAGAGAGTTGGGGGAGGTAGCGCATTCCGAGGAGTTTCAGCATGTCAATTGTCAGGGGAATCGACTTGTTTTCAATAGAGGTGTGTGGTTGGTTACTTTGTGTTAATAATAGCAGTATGTGTAAAGGAAGCTGGAAATATACAATGTGAAACCTTTTATTTGAAGTAAAGATGTGAACAATAGCTCAAACAAATGGAAGGGCTATAGGACTAATGAGGGTGTTCTCTGTATTAGGCCTGTGTGAAGTTTGACTATTTGAAAAGCATCTCTAATACTGCTTAAGAGTATAGGTAATGTGTTCCTCGTTGTTATTGATATGAAAGTAATTAACATGTATTACGTATATTTAGCCAACTATAACAACTATATCTTAAAACATACTTTTAACTTGTGTGTGGTAACCTGAAGGGGGGAAGATGGACTCAGGGACAAAGGGCCATAAAGGAGATGTGTGTGTGCTGGCTACAAGATGTGAAATAAGATAAGGAAACTTGTTGTTGAGAGCAAGTTCGTACCAGACACCAAAAGGTGTCTGGTCTTCGTCAAACTGAAGGAGACTTTTTGTTTCCGGGTTTCTTCTGCTGTGTCGCACTGATTGGGTGCGACAGGCCATGTGTTGGTCTCTCCCAATAAGATGACCTCTGGGGGAAAGCAGGCACACACCTCCTCCTGTGTTTTAGTATGAAAGCCTGTGTTTTCCTTTGGTTCGCGCTCTTGTTTTTCACCGGCCGTTCCTGAGACCTGTCTCACACGTGGTAGAACCTGAGCCCGGAGTACTCTGCAGAGTGCTTCGTGATTTCTTTGTATTTGTATTTTGTATCGTTACTGTATATCATTAAAGCAAGATTATTGTTTAACTTGTATTCTGGTGTTTCTTAATCCCTCCCTTTTCCCGAATTCACCCAGCTTGTCAAACGACACGCGGAGACGAGGTTGGTTTTCAACATCCTCCAAATCTCCAACAAATGGTGAACCCGACGTTTCTGAGTGGGGTGTTTTCGGGGAAGAGACCACCAGCAGCAAGCGGACGGAATAGTCCAGGGCTAAACATCTCGGCTTCTTCTGACAACTAACAACAGAGCTCTGACAATAACAGGTAAACAGATGCCAGTTTAATTCGAAATCTGTGATTTGACCATATTCCAAATTTTAGGGTTGTCAGACGAAGTTTACAGTGTTTTTTATAGTAACAATGCAAATGCGTGTTTTAGTTGTTAAAACCGGATATTGAGTTCCGGCAGGCCAGAAGGGTATTAAAGTCCCTGGCTTGGAAGTGGAGGTATAAGAGTCCCCACAGTTAAAATCGGATATCAAGTTCCGACAGGCCAGAAGGGTATTGAAGTCCCGGGCTTGGAAGTGGCGGTATTGAGTCCCCACAGTTAACCTGTCTAGAGTAGTCAGTAGGTTGTATTAAGTCTCCATATAAGACTGACTCAAAATAACGAATCCACAGCTCGACGGGGCTGGAGATGAGTTATTTTTTATAAGTGATCCAAAGGAGAGTAACGCAAACTTCAGAAAGTCATTCTGAAGTGACCGGGCCTCACTATATCCTTTGGTGTGTTGTGAATATTTACTGGTAACAAGGACAGTAAGTCAGATCAATAGATATGAAGTCTGTGAATATTTACTGGTAACAGAAACAGCCTAAGTCAGATGAATAGATACGAAGTCATAATGAAAGGAGAATTTCAACGGGAGGAGCGTGAGTTAAGAGCTTACGAGGACAGTGGGTTCAAGCAAAAAAATTGAATAAAAGGATAGCAGAAGTGTTAATTGTTGAAAGAAGCCCCCCTTTTCCAAAGGAGAGGCTGAGAGCTACAGCAGGGGAGAGAGAAGGGGGTGTCAGTATTTGTCTGTGAGAGTTCCCCCCACCCTTTTTCCTCTCGAGAGCAGCAGCAGCAGCCCGGAGGGTGTCTGCTTGCTTTTTTCTCTAGTGATCTGAAGTTGGAGTGAAATACATAGAAAATTAACTGATCAAGGTGTGATTTGAAGTGGTAGATATATTGAAATAAATAAGAAACAATGATTTGCTGCTATTTAAATATAGTCTTTGAGAACTGATTGATACCGTTGCATTGCGTTGTGAATTTCATGGTATTTGTCATTAACTAAGGATTGTACTTAATTATATTCCAAGGGGAAAATTATATTAAATACAGGAACAAAAGAGTAGAAAGTAAAGAGAAGGTTTTTGTAAGTTTGTCAGAGGGAATCTGTTAATGTTTAAGCATGACAGAGGTCCTGCACGAGGTTTTGCTCCAGCCATCTCACACGGTTACACAAAGGGGTGATTTATGAGAAACTTGTGGTCAGGAGAAATGAGATGTTTTGGAAAGTAGACAGAGAGAGAGAGAAAAGTAAGGTTGTTGCTAAAATATAGAGAGTAAAAGTTATATAAAGTTAACTACTATTCGGGAGAATGTCATATTGTTGAATGAGTAACCTAAAATAAGTGAAGATGGTGAAATAGTTTGATTAAGGATACAACCGGTAACTACTGTTTAAATACACAGTGATGGTGTACATGAACATTGAGAGTAGATTAAGTTGTTTTGTTCTTCATGCTTTTCACCAGAAGTCATTTGAATTGTTATTATTTTTAAGTAGTGTTGTTTTGTGTTATATTTCTAGACTATAATGTACCCACATGCATGTGGTTTCTTTGTCCCAGTTCATTTTAAAGTCAGCCGCCTCATGGCTAAATCTATTTGACCCCATGAGGTCAAGAGTCATTCTGTTAGACCACCATCTTGTGAAAGACAAATCATTGTTCTTTTGTCACATTTTGAATTAGAAAAGAGTTCATTTTGCTAGATCAATTTATCTATAAATGTTGTAGTGGGAGTTTTGTGTTTGCTAACATTTTTAGGAACGACAACACCAGGAGATGAGTAAACTCAAGAATCCGTGGAGTGTAAATACATTGAGAAAAACACATTTTTATGCTCTAACTTTTTGCACATCATAGACAAGGAATTTAAACAGTATAAATAAATATTCACCAAAAGTAATAAGTGAAATGGAAAGTAGACATGGGCCTATACACTTGAGTCAAATTATATTACTGTGATCTGATCAGTGTGCTCTGCAGGTTTACTATTGTTCTAAGTAACAGTGGGATTTAAAATATTGGAGAAAGTATGGAGATGTTCTTTCGTAGTGTGTGAAATATGTGATGCTTGAAACAGGTATTTCAATTTATGGAAGAAAATGTTTTCCTGAAAGAGTCAGGTTGGGTAGATATGTAACAATGGATGAAACAATTTATAGAGGGAGTTTTTGTAATATCATTAGTAGACATTAATGGTGTTGTTTAGATGGCATTTAGCAACTAAGACAGATAGTATGATTAGAAAGAGACAGAGTGGAAAGGGTTGGATTGATTCAATCTCAGTGTGCTAGATTTCTTATGGATAATGCGTCCCGGGACCTGGACTCCCCCTCTGAGTTAGAAAGGCTACGACCCCGTCCCTCCAAGCAGACAAAAGACCCAACCCAAAAGGAGGCTCCTCCTTCTCCATCAAACAGACAGAGAACCGGAGCTGAACCGTCTCCACCTGAGGCATCCAGAACCAAACCGCTTGCTGACATACAGAAATACTCTCATCAGTCCCTCAGACAGGGCATGAAGCTGAGCCACGAGATTTGGCACAGGAGCAGAGTGGGGGACATGAGAGCAGAATCCGCCCTCCATGAAGCAGCAGAGAGACTGTAAAGGGGAGATGGAATGCAAAGCAGTGCAAGAACAGTGGCATGATGTGGGCTGCAGATGTGACTGGGCCAAAGGCTGCCTAAAACAGTTACAGCGGATGGATTCAAGAGCTGATGAACTGAAGAGAAGACAGAATCAGAGGAGTTGGCATAGTCGATTTGAAGTGAGGAGGTCGGGGTCACGGCTTGAGACAACCAGGGGAGGAGAAAAGGAAAACGGGAATGAGTGAGTTTACACATAAACACACTTATTCACAAAACGCGCATAGAAGACACCACATTTAAAGAACTTGAATTGACTTGATAAATAAGTAAAGATAAAAAGAGGTATTAACCATGAATTAATCGATTGGTAAATTCAAAATAGCAGTAAAGAGGAAACTATTAATGTAAAATGAGAAAATCATCCTAAAAACACACTGAGGGTTAAAGGGGGAGACATGAGGGAAATATGCACTACACTTTAAGCAGGGGGTGTTTTGGAGTAGCACAGTGTAGAACCATATTCTTCAATCTTTCCATCATATTAATAAATTATTCTTCAAGAGATTTTTATTCATGTGTGAATAAAGTAGTGATCTCATTTGTTACAATATTGATTTCACCATTGTGGCATAGTTATTACCATAGGAGGGCTTTAGGATGGAAACTGTTTTTAATCCTTGGTAAAGTAAAGGGTGATGGTTGCATGTTCGGACACCCAAGGTTCCACACACTGCTAAAGAGTTTAACATTGTTTTTAAGTAGACCGGAATTGAAGATAAATGAGTATAATGAGCTATGAAATGCAGAGCTACACAGATCCTAGTAATGTTTTGACTTAAGATAATAGTTATGTACACAAGTTTCTGAATTAGATTTCTTAGACATTTTAATACTACTTAGTTGTAAATAAATTGCAGTAGTAGTAGTACTATTATGAAGTGAGTTTTGTACCAAGTTGCAGGAAATGTGGGAAGCAGCCGTCCCGATGACAAGTTAGAGATATCTGACTTAAGGCGGTAATCGGGAATTGATAAATGATGGCGCTCCATATGTGACTGGTTTTTGTAGACAAAGGATACTGGCCTATGCTGAAATATCAAAGTCTCTGCAGAGCACGACACATGGCCAATGAAACTGAGACCAAATGACCTTTGACCCTGACTGACAGTGTGACTTGAGAAAAGCACTATCAATGACTGACTCTGGGGCTGACCAAACTTGACTTTACAACCTGACAGTGTGGGTGTGAATGAATTTCTGCATGTGATCAGTGTAACTGCATGATTCTAAAACAATAACTAACCGAGCATGTCTTTGGACTAATACATTATTTTGGAGCTCCATGGGAAACACAGGTTTCCTACAATTTCACACATTTGGAAAAACGCACATGTGACCCGTTTCTAATTCCCACAGGAGTTGGCGGTTTGCAAATGTAAAACTCAAACTAAAATCTAAAGATTCTGTTTCTTTTAGGACTGCCAGCTGGAAATGAACACTTATTTTCCCTGGAGTGTTTACTGTGAAAGATGATGGATATACTTTTGTGAATGATGTTTGGTATTTTCTTATAACCACTGGTTACCTGAAGGTTTTCTTCCCATACAGGATTTTATTACACATGTTTACATGTGTAAAAAGGGGGAGTGTGGGATATTTTCATTTAGGGACTGGAAGAAACCTGCCGCCCCAACTCAGATGTTCAATCTGACCATTGATTGACAGTTTTAGATTTAACCTGCTCCATATCTGGGGATAAGATACTGTTTGATTAATGTTGACATGTTTCTAATATTGATTGAGTTATAACAGGTAACACAGATGCAGAATCAGTGGCCAAGGGGCTACTGAGAGAGGTCATTCCAGAATGAGAATGAGAAGGTGAACTGTGATAATGAAAACAATTTGGTAATATTTCAACAGGTATTAAAATAACTGAGGTTTGAAATGTAGAAAGAACATATTACAGCTAAGTTAAAACATAGTAATGTAATGAGATAGAATTTAATGTAGACAACATCTTGTAACTAGCCTGGTAAAGAAGTAAAAGCCATAGACTGTTTAGATCATTATGGGGATGTACATTTAATTTAAAGTCATAATAGAAAGACATTTGATGAAAGTATGTTGGATTCCTGTATTCATTTTTCAGCTTGATAATATCCAAGCAGTGACAGGTAGAAGCAGTCTCGCCTGGAAATTATTCACTTTGTCAGTATCATGATTTTAGTTGTTTTTAATCCATAACATTAGTGTGTTCCATTACCAGAGACGTTAGCAGTTCATATTATATTTAGATTTTAAATGGGATCTCAAAGATTTCATTTATAATAACACAGATGCTTGTCAGGAATTCAGAGCTATTGAGATATGTTATTTAGTTCACCTGAAGATGTTGGGGTTTAGTTTGTTGACACAGGCCAAGTATTAGAATTCTGAAGCGGCCTACCAGTGGTGGGTCAAACACCTGAGGGCCCAGAAGCACTGAGCGTAGACTTGAGGGGTGGGTATCAGATTTCTCCACACAGGTTGCTGACGCCAAAAGGGGGACCCGAGGAGCAGGAGGCCGACACAGCGGAGTTCGTCTGGCTGAAGGTCGTCAGGCCTACGTGACTCAACTCCAGGTTCTCCGGCCTCTACAGAGTGACCCAGAGGACATCTCATGCCGTCCGCCGAGGAGCAAAGGGGGACATCTGGTACTACTGGAGCCAGTGTGCGGCGAGGAACACTCCGGCTAGGACCTTGGAGGACATCAGGATGGACCTGGCTATCGTCAACGCGGACATCCCTACAGCAGACGACTTGGAAGCAGGCATCAGCGGACTGGAGGAGAAGGACCTCGCGGACATCCCTACAGCAGACGACTTGGAAGGAGGCGTCAGCGGGCTGGGGGACTTCTCGAGGCAGCAGAGGAGTCTACTTCTCTCTGATCAGATTCATCAGTTCCACCTTTGAAGGAAAGGCCACATCTCCCCCTCCCTATCAGCTGCCCTTGTTGGCGTATTCCGCTGAGGGGGGGGGGGGCCCTGATGATTCAACAACACGCAAGGATGCTGCTTTCTGGCACTCAGGCTCTCACTCTGATAGTTTCTTCACTGTCATTGGAGGTTGTTTTCTGTTCTCAAGGGTTTAATGAAGGGGGACAGACACAGTATCAAAGAATGACAGTAGTTTGTTTCAAATGTCTTATGTGTGTTGGTCTCGTTAAAGCGAGACCAAAAAGGGGGAATTGAAGGATTATTTGAATTATTTGAAGGATTAAAGTAACGTGGTATGGCAGGAAAGTTCAATCTGGTATATTCCTTTTAATGCCACCTTATATATATTCATGTGTGTTAAATTAGAAAGGACAAAGTATATTTTCCCTCCCCAATATATTGAGGTGAAGTCCTTGTGTATAGAGAGAGAGGTGAGAAGGGGACACCCTTATTTGGGAATAGGGCCAGGACTCTGGAATGTTTCCCTCGTAAAAGAAGGGTGTGCGCTACACAATCTTGTAGCAGATGTGTGTGTGTTTTCATTGCAGTAAAATATAAGTGCTACATGATTACTGGTCAACTATACCTCTGTTCTTATTCTTTCATGTGTGGGTACTAAATGGCTACAAACATTGTGGAGAAATTAGCTTAAACATCTTTCATTACTCTATATGAAATGGAAGCAGTTTTTTATGACAGGGACGAGAGAGTTGGGGGAGGTAGCGCATTCCGAGGAGTTTCAGCATGTCAATTGTCAGGGGAATCGACTTGTTTTCAATAGAGGTGTGTGGTTGGTTACTTTGTGTTAATAATAGCAGTATGTGTAAAGGAAGCTGGAAATATACAATGTGAAACCTTTTATTTGAAGTAAAGATGTGAACAATAGCTCAAACAAATGGAAGGGCTATAGGACTAATGAGGGTGTTCTCTATATTAGGCCTGTGTGAAGTTTGACTATTTGAAAAGCATCTCTAATACTGCTTAAGAGTATAGGTAATGTGTTCCTCGTTGTTATTGATATGAAAGTAATTAACATGTATTACGTATATTTAGCCAACTATAACAACTATATCTTAAAACATACTTTTAACTTGTGTGTGGTAACCTGAAGGGGGGAAGATGGACTCAGGGACAAAGGGCCATAAAGGAGATGTGTGTGTGCTGGCTACAAGATGTGAAATAAGATAAGGAAACTTGTTGTTGAGAGCAAGTTCGTACCAGACACCAAAAGGTGTCTGGTCTTCGTCAAACTGAAGGAGACTTTTTGTTTCCGGGTTTCTTCTGCTGTGTCGCACTGATTGGGTGCGACAGGCCATGTGTTGGTCTCTCCCAATAAGATGACCTCTGGGGGAAAGCAGGCACACACCTCCTCCTGTGTTTTAGTATGAAAGCCTGTGTTTTCCTTTGGTTCGCGCTCTTGTTTTTCACCGGCCGTTCCTGAGACCTGTCTCACACGTGGTAGAACCTGAGCCCGGAGTACTCTGCAGAGTGCTTCGTGATTTCTTTGTATTTGTATTTTGTATCGTTACTGTATATCATTAAAGCAAGATTATTGTTTAACTTGTATTCTGGTGTTTCTTAATCCCTCCCTTTTCCCGAATTCACCCAGCTTGTCAAACGACACGCGGAGACGAGGTTGGTTTTCAACATCCTCCAAATCTCCAACAGTAATGACGTACAACGGCCTCGACAATTTCTGTAGTCCTATTCAGCCACTCGGTAACAACCATCGTTTTTCAGACACGTAAACTCTTCAAAAATCCCCAGTGGTCACTGCTGATGTATTTAATGTCGTAGAACAAAACGTGACTTATCTCTTAAATTTCTGTCAACCACAGACCTTATTTCGAGCTATTTTCCAAAACCCTATGGAAAAAATGCATTGCTTTTTGAGGAAGGAACCGGAAGTGCTAAAAATGCTAACTTACTTCCTGGTTTTACGACGCGTCACTGCGGTTCTCTATAGCTTTCAACTGATTGCAATGTATTCCCATCTGCGGCGGGATTTGACGCTCATGGAAGCACAGCATTCGTTTGTGTCGGTTGCCCTTAAAGGCAATGTGAGCGTCCATTCCCATTGGATAACGGAGAATTGTACACCCCGAAGTAAGTATTCCCCTTACTGTCAATTTCATTTACAGTGATATCTGCACTACTCATCAACTAAAAAACACAGGATTATCCTTGTTAATTACACAACATTGATTGGTTTAAATTGTGTGCAATGCTTTTGTATTTTTCCCCTTCGATTCGGAGAAACAAATAAAGGAGTAAAGGATGGCTGAAGACACTACACTACCCAGAATCCCCAGCTATCGTTTAGGACTACACCATGTGCTCTCTTTTACAAACCCCGTGATTAGTTCCCAAGCTCTGTAATTGGTTGACCTGCAACTGCATTCCACATGAAAAAAAACGTTTCGTAAAAGATAAAATCATACTTTATTCAGCAGTGCTTTCTTTACTCTTTGAAAGTCATCACATAAATGCATTGTAATAAATGGTTCGGCGGCATTAAATATTACACATCTGTCGTAGTTCTTTATTTTTATTTATCTACAGAGATTGGGCTCAGAATAGACCGGAAACTATTATTTTACCATTCAGTTTGAATTTCACAATAAAGTAGTAATATTTTGTTTTGATATTATTGTTTTTTATTAACTACTAGACCGCTGGGTCATGTTAAGACCATCTTTTCTGTGTTGCTGTGGGGTTTTTCCATTGCTTTTGGGTTACAAAATATCAAAACAATAACTAAATATATCCGTCGTAAACTAAACCAGAAACAGCAGTATATTTTATTTTGTTAACAGCTTTTTAACCCAAACCACCTACTGGTTAAAGCACGTTATTACACGTTTAGAGTAATGCAATGCAGGTAGATTGTGTTGCTTTTCTTAATGTCTTTCATTTTTGTAAAGCACTTTTGAATGTGTTATATTTTATGAAAACATTTAAATATTAAGAGTATATACAAAATAGGAGGAAAGTAAAAGGCAAATGATATAAATATAGAATAGAAAATATCAAGAAGATAATGGTATAATAATAATAATAATAATAATAATAATAATAATAATAATAATAATAATAATAATAATACATGGGACTTGTATAGCGCTTTTCAAGAAACTCAAAGATACTTTGACAGAGAATAAAAAAACAAAAACAAAGAAATACAAAAAGAGAAACAAAAAATAGGGGGGCGGGGTGGTCAGTGGTTGAATGCAGCGTTGAACAGGTGGGTTTTGAGTGATGTTTTGAATGCTGTGAGGGAGGAAGAATCTCTGATGGATTGGGGTAGTGAGTTCCAGAGGGTGGGTGCAGCAAAGGAGAAGGCTCTGTTTAGAACTGAATAAAACAGTTTAGTGCCGTATGTACAAAGATATTAATAGGAGGATGTGCAAAAAAGACAAACTAATTAGGCTTTATTTAAACATTAAATAATACTTTAGGTTAAGGTCTTCTTTTAAATACATGTAAGCAAAAAGCTTTGGGGGTATCTATATTAAGCCTGACAAAGTACTTAACGTTTAATATATTTCATGGTTTGTTTGGGACTTGACAATCCAACCCAGTCTCACAAAAAAACGTGTAATAACTACGTTGGTCCACAACGTAGGACGTAGTATTTCTACAAAAACTCCTCTGAAATTGTAGGATCCCAACGTTTTTTTCACCATTCATTCCAATGGCTGCGTCTTAGTCACGTGATCTTCAAATTTCTCCCTGCAGAAAAAAAAACATGGCCGAACTTCGTTTTACTCTCGGTGTAAAATGCCCATTTTAAAGTTAGTTTGGCCATTAAAATGCGTTTTGATGTCATTTGATGCGAGAAATATGAGTTGTTATTTCAATGTATGTGTGCAGTGGATGTACATGATCTTTATTTTGCTAGTTATTATGAAGATTACTTCAGGAAATTGTGTCCTTACAACGTTTTCATTGTTGCCAAGGTGGTTGCTAGGGACGCTGCTATCGATATTATTTCTGTTATGTTGTGTAACTGTTTAATGGTGTTATCTTTATTGATACCCCCTTCCCCGTCAATTTATAGTGTTGGTCCACAGCGCAAACGTATTAGTTTAACAAAATCTGCATCTAAAATTGTGGCATAGATACGTTATTTTCCCCTGTGCAATTCCAGTCTCACATCTCACATCACATCGTCATTAACAAATACCGGAAACAGACCGAAAACATTTTTTAAAAATAAAATAATACTTTATTCCGTGTGTGCTTGCTTTTCTCTTTGAAACGGCATTGTAATACACGGTTTGGCTGCATTAAATATTACATATCTGCCGTAGTTCTCTATTTATAGAGCCCTGATGAGAAGACTTCTAGACAAACATGAGGAACTGCCGCCAACACTGAAAACATGACGTGGATCATAAATATATCAGCAATTAAACAACATCTTACATTTCTTTTCACACAATACGTCTCCTCGCAGTATCAACACTACTTCGGCTGACTTTTATATTTGATCCAATTGGTAGATAGGCTGTATTTACACCATAAATGTGCGCAGCTGATATAAAGTGACACTTAGTGGTTAAAGCATGTTATTGAATTTCATTATTTTTATTATTAGATATTAATAGGATCCCTACCAAGTATATTCATTACTCGTTATTCTCTACTAATAGTTTATTAAAGAATGTATATAATGACTATTTTGCACATCCCTTTAAAGATTTCAAGATTTTCTAAGGTTTATTGACATATCATAATACACAAACGGTGTAGTTATGCAATGAATGAAAAACTTGGGTCGCAAGTTCCTCAATAGTGCATTACAAGACATCTATCAATGTGTGCATACCTCCAGCAATGTTAAGTATGTTGAAGCACTTATTTTAACTGATATTATACATATGTATTATACTCTTATAAGATGTATGTAGATATGTAATCTCCGGCCTTGTCAGGTATTGAACAATCAATAAATAAAGAACATATAATTATTAAATATAAAACACAGAATTTGTGTGATTATACTAAATGATTTACAAATAAACACCACTGCATATTTACAACTGTTACACATGCTGATGTAACGCAAATGTTTCCAACTTAGGATCAATAAAGTATATCTTATCTTAAGATGATCGATGGCTACTGCCAGATTTGCCTCTAAACCTTGACAAGTGCATGTTTCAGGCTTATCAATGAACAACAGAAGGGGTCACAAACATAAGACCAGCTGTTAAATAAAGCTCTTCTGACCTTAGCTGGCATGTGGGTATATATTAATGCTGCCCATTATGGGCAGAAGCAATTTTCACCCATTTATTAACTATATGTTTTAAATTTGAGTGTTTCCTATCCCCTAAACCTCAAGGGATGTTCACAGTTTAATACTGGCAATTTCTTATTATGGGAAATACGAAAACGTCTCTTAAAACTACAACTCCCAGTAGAGACGTGCCATAGATACACTCTAAGAAAAATCCGTAAAATGATGGCCAATGTGGTGTAAAATTTTACTGTTTAAGTACTGTAATCGACTTTTACATTACTTTTGCCGTTGAAAACAGCGTTGCCAGGTCTGCTTATTATAAGTTTCCCCCAAGATTTTATTTGAAAATAGCAGGTCTACAAGCTCACAACGCGTCGCGTCGCGGCACGTTGTGATCTGCTATTTTCTAATAGTTGCTGTATAGGTTTAAAGTGCTCATGTGGCCCACTTCACTTCTTTTGGGCTTATTTTCTCTAGACCTTGTGGCTTGTTTGTGTCCCTCACAGAATCTGGCAACACTGGTTGCGCATTGCATTGTGGGTGCTTTTGCACGGTAAAAAATATCTGTGGCCGCCATTACAGGAATCCCGCACTGAAAGTGAACCTGAAAGTCTGCTCGGTAGGTTGGTTCATTGTGTTTAATTTGGGAATGGAACCTCATTTCTTAATCAAAAAGGACATTAAATGGTAAACATAACATTTGTGTTAATGTTAAATATTTGTTTTATTACGTGTACGTCTGGCAGGTAACTCTCTTCTAACTGGCCCCAGTTAGAATATAGTCCTTAAGCAGTATCCCCCCGTGCAAAAGTTGGCCAGTTCATTGAATTGATAGGTAAAGTTTGTATTTATGGTTAGTTTATTTTCGCAGGTTTGTGTGTTGTTGTTTTATTAGTATCTTTCCAACCTGGCTAACGTTAGCTTCCATTGGCACAGTGTTTTCCCCCCAAACACCGCGGTCAATACAGCTATAATAGTATCATATCGACTAATATATATTCGATAGGCTTTGTTGACATTTGAAGGTGTGTGTGTTATGTTGTGGTTACATCTGGATTAAAAGTAGTATTGCAAAAGGCCGCGGGCTAACGTTAGCTTCCCGTTAGCTTCCATTGGCACAGTGTTTTCCCCCCAAACACCGCGGTCAATACAGCTATAATAATATCATATCGACTAATATATATTCGATAGGCTTTGTTGACATTTGAAGGTGTGTGTGTTATGTTGTGGTTACATTTAGATTAAAAGTAGTATTGTAAAAGGCAGCGGGCTAATGTTAGCTTCCATTGGCACAATGTTTTCCCCCCAAACACTGCGGTCAATACAGCTATAATAGTATCATATCGACTAATATATATTCGATAGGCTTCGTTGACATTTGAAGGTGTGTGTGTTATGTTGTGGTTACATTTGGATTAAAAGTAGTATTGCAAAAGGCCGCGGGCTAACGTTAGCTTCCCGTTAGCTTCCATTGGTACAGTGTTTTCCGCCCAAACACTGCGGTCAATACAGCTATAATAGTATCATATCGACTAATATATATTCGATAGGCTTCGTTGACATTTGAAGGTGTGTGTGTTATGTTGTGGTTACATCTGGATTAAAAGTAGTATTGCAAAAGGCCGCGGGCTAACGTTAGCTTCCCGTTAGCTTCCATTGGCACAGTGTTTCCCCCCCAAACACTGCGGTCAATACAGCTATAATAGTATCATATCGACTAATATATATTCGATAGGCTTCGTTGACATTTGAAGGTGTGTGTGTTATGTTGTGGTTACATCTGGATTAAAAGTAGTATTGCAAAAGGCCGCGGGCTAACGTTAGCTTCTCGTTAGCTTCCATTGGCACAGTGTTTTCCCCCAAACACTGCGGTCAATACAGCTGCCAAAATCTGGACAAACTTAATGATTATTATCCACTTTCTTCTTACCAGAGAGGTGCGAGGTTGCTCATTCCTCTTAAACACATGCCAACATGGAGCTTGTGAAAGATATGGTTAAGAAAGCCATTCCATCGCTCAGTAGTGATAAGATGGATGCACTCATGGCTAGACTGGTGGAATTAGGAGTTCAATGTGAAGATGACCTGATCCTTGTGGAGGCCCCGGACATTCAGGACACTCTGCCACTCATTCAGTGCAGAAGACTCGTTAAAGCTTTCCAAGGAGGTACGTTTTTTTATTTGTAACCCTAATCTGCACAGTACTGAGGGGTGGACAACACCGACAAAATCAAATATCACCATTATGTATTTATGACTATTTAATGTTAACAGTTGGGTAAGTTCAGTTCATTCTTTAAAATCAGGAAAACACAACAGGTATCACAATATGATACCCAAAATCCTATTCAATAATCTCATATGATATATCAATATATTGCCCAACCCTGTATACTGTCTGTACAAATTCACAGACCCTTAAGGGTCCATTTGTACCCCTGGTGGTCTCCAACGGACATTGAAAACCAGTGTATTAATTAATTAGTAGCATTGGTGATGTGGTTAATTTATGGGGTATGTCATCCATAGATTCACAAGCTGCACCACAGTTCAGAAGCCCTGGCCCTGGCCCTACATCTACACCTCTGCCACAGAGTGATGATCTGTCCCCAACACCACCTGAAGCACCACCTGCCCATACCCCATCTGCCCACTCCCCATCCTGTGAGCCATATTCCATACCATGGCACAAAATGCCCTCAAAGCTCATGGATGTGTTGGGTGAAAAGAAATGGGTAAAGTCGAAAGAAAGACTACAGATGGTTCGGATCGTTGTTGATGATTACCTCCATAAACACCCTGGAAGACCTGGTAGATCCAAGCTGATGGAAATCGCCAAGAACATTGTAGGACAATATCCTCTGTCTTTCAAACAGACAGAGCCCTTTGGAAATATGCCGTTTGCAAAAGATGGTTGTGGTCCTCTCTTTACCCAGCTAGAAAACAGAGTTGAAAATATTAAGAGAACATCAACCCCAGGAAAGAGGCGAGCAGAGGGTGGAGAGGGTGAAGTTCAGCGGAAGAAAAAGTCAAGAAATTCCGATCGTTATGGATGTGTGGAGTGGGATGTTGCTGTAAAGGGAACTGAGAGTAGAGCAGAACTGCTGTCAAAACGAAATGAATTGAAAAGTGCCTTCAAAACCCATGATCCTCAGGTAGGGCTCCAACCATCCATTATGTTCTTGTGTATGTATGGATTACTTTTTGATTGAGTAATGGAGAGGCTAATATTTGAGTTTGATTTATTTTTGGTATATCAATTCAAATTGGTTTTGTATAACTAACAAAAAATA
Source organism: Notothenia rossii (assembly GCF_949606895.1). Lineage (NCBI taxonomy): Eukaryota > Metazoa > Chordata > Actinopteri > Perciformes > Nototheniidae > Notothenia > Notothenia rossii. The sequence goes on along the minus strand of NC_136902.1, from coordinate 28,381,566 downwards.
ACTGATCTACAAGTTCACCATTTTTTTTTTTTATAACTACTATTAACATTATTGTCTATGGTTGCCTCTGATACAGACGCTGGCAGATGGTCTATTTGCCTGCCTGACTGTGTGTTTGCGTACATTGGAAACATAAAATCAACACATTCATATGTGTATCTTTGTTGTTTTATTTTCCGAAAACAGTACTCCGCAGATGCTGAACTCAGCCTCCCCTGTACCCCATGCATCCTAATCAGAGGTTTGTAGTTGAATCATTTTTGCATCCCAGCAAGCTTGGAGATATGTTCTCCATTTGTTCTTAGGTTTACTGATGAGACGATTTGTTGTGATGAAAAGGTATAGAGTTGGTTGATTTTGTTTTGTAAATGGTGCTCAGAACTATGTTGATTAGGGCCAAAATCTTTAAATTTAAGTACACTTGTATGTAAAGTCTGACAAACTAAATGCAGAATACCTTTTCAAAGTATTTGTTGCTTGTTCTTACCATAACCTGTGTTTGGACTGAGTATGGAAGATTTGGCACGTGTGTACGTTATTATTTTTTTAAATTACTAATACATATTGTTTTTGTGATCTATGTTTAAGGTGACCATCTATTCCAGATTGCTGTTGATCAGGAAGTTGTGAATGACCACATCACCTCCCCCATTGTGGCCCTGAGCTATGCTTTCTGCTTGTTTTATGTCTGCAACATTGAATATCCAAAGGAGATGTCTCTTACCCTGGAATTCATGCAAAGGTAAGCAGCTCATTGTTTTGAAATGTATAAGCTGGGGTATTCAAATTCTGAGACTGAGGGCTTCCCACCAGACAAAGCATGTAAAAAAGGTATCCACTCATCGTCCCTTAGATTACTAGCATAGTTGTGCTCAATTCCAGGATGCTTATGGGATCATGATTATTAAATATAATATATATTATATGTTTTGATCCCATTGACACTCTACAATCGAGCCAAGATATTCATTGCTCTTTGACAGGGGTCTTCAATGTTGTTCAGTCCAAGGACCCCTTAGCTGAGAGAGATGAACCAGGGACTCAAATACTGCCTAAAATTGTATTGCAGATTCAACTTTTTCATAGAGTTCATAGACCTGTTTGACAGCACTATCACCAGTGTTGTGTAAAGTTTGTTTGCTTACACATGATCTTTTCTATTGTTTGTTTCATGTTAATGTGTATTATCAAACATATAATCACTTAAACCCTCAATACTTAATAAATGTTCCTATAACACAGGCAGCACATTTTGCAGCTTCCTGTTGAAGGCCCATGCTCTTTCATATAACTTCAGACTACACCAAGTACATAGAAAAGGTCTGCCCTAAGGCATTTGGCATTTATTAGGCTCTGACACTGGGTGATTGGGAAAACATGTACAATATTCCTAACAACTATCTCTGAGCTATCTCTTTAACCAAAGACACACATTTAGGCTATTCTATGTGAGCTGCTTTTGTGACTAATATAACAAAATCCATACCAGGATTCATGCCCCAATGTTAATACTTGTTGTGTAACGTGTACATTTGCACCGAGTGTCACAGTTACCACTCCACTCAACGTTTGACGCCTGTGCTCTTGTTGCAGATGAGCTTAGTGGTTGTGTCACACTTAAGATTGACTGAAATCTGACAAGTAGACTGCGATATTGAAAGTAGCAAATTTAGATGCAGTTTTAATGCAGTGGTTGTATGTGTGAAATCAAAATTGAGCAACTATGTTATCTATTTTGTGACTAAAATGTATATAGACTGTGTACAATCATAATCGATGCAAATAAATCAACCCTCTTTACCTTGGTTGCCTGTAAAGCTGCTGCAATGAAATCTGGACCTCCGTCTTTGTGCACTGGATCACAACTCGCCTATCGTGATTATGTGAATTGGTCTGCATTATGAGAATACAAACAAACATGATCCACCTATAGTATGTAGCCAATAACCAAAACCATTGTGGATTTAGTAACTCTTCCTGTCAAATGTTCACTTGTGCCTTTAACAAACTATAACACCGCACACTGTCACCTCTAAATTGTATATGTATGTTTAACAAACACACAACTCCACGATAAATGTAGCAAATACCAAGACATTTTACATATAAAATATAGAGGCTGCTACAGTAGGCTGCTGTAGGCTATGTCACAGTGGTGATTATGACAGGAAAAGTCACTAAATACACTATATAGCCTAGTTTGTCAGCACAAAATAATAGTTTTGTTAATTCATATTGTAAAGGTGCATAATGTTTGTATTCTCAAATGCAAACCTATTACCACCACCGAGGAGTGGTGATCCAGAACGGGTTCAGAGGGACCAGAAAGAGGTCCCACTGTCATTGAAACAATCTTCCCGGACAGCACTGTTTACAACAGACTCGCCGGCCATTTTTGATGGCTCATGTAAATTATATATTTTTTTGTCACAAAATAGACCATGCAGTTGCTCATTGTTCATTAATTTTAGACATACATTTCAGATTAAAAGTTTGTTATCAATCGTCACAACTTCTTTCAGCACTCGTGTCTACTAGCGACTACTACTAGCTGTGCTACTCATGCACTGAGTTAACGGTGCCCTGAGATCGTTCATTGCACGTACAGTATATCCACACAAGTCACAGGTGCACGGGTTATGCTGAGATTTCCAGTATAGTATGTTGGTGATGAGCAGAGACTTTAACAGCACGTTGTCTGAGTTGCTCAGCTTACAGGAGCAAAGTGTTATTGTAGTAGTAGTATTTTGCAACATTAGCTGTAGATGGAAACACACACACGGGCATGGTGGAGAAAACAAATGTATGCTATTTTAGACGGCTCCACTCCTGTAGAGCCACACTACAAGTAGTATCTCAGCTTTCTTTGCATGTTACTCTTTAGTTCAGTTTCATTCATTTAGTTGCATGTGCAGCTAAACATATTTCTGTTTCCTTAGAGTTTTCTTTGGAATGAATCCTGACCGAGGGTCCAAGGCTGAGATGAAGGGGAAGAAACAGCATCACATTCCTCCAAAACTGTCGAAGCTCGTGACTGAGCTGAAGGAATTTGACTGGCACATGTGAGCTTTCATCAAAGCTCAAAACCGAACTTTTTGGACTGGACTTTTGGACTAAACATACCAACACACACACACTTAAAAAAAAAAAAGTTTACTTTTTTTTTATTTGTCACTGCATGTTCTCCTACAGGTTGGGGCAGCGCCTGTCAGCGGGGAATGTTGAGTGGGAGGTGTAGGACGGAGTTGCTACATCCTCTTGGAGGGGGCTCCTCCTTCCTCACTGACAGGTGAGCCAGTAGGGTGCAACAGCAGTGGCAAACATTGGGAGGAATTTATAACTACTCATTTGATCTTGAGGCGCACATGTACACACAGCCCGACCTCTAACATCATGGTGTTAAGAAAAAGGTTATTGTTGCTGTTATTTTACATACTTGAATGTATGTTCATGTTAGGGTTTTACAATTGTATGGAAATGTCTTAAAAAAAAAACATTTGTATGGCACTCAGGTAGCGAGGGGTAAAATTATTGCCCACCACCACAGATTCTTTGGGTTCAAATCCCCCATGTTCGGGGGGAGGGAAGTTGGGAGGGTGATATTTGTCACTGCATGTTCTCCTACAGGTTGGGGCAGTGCCTGTCAGCGGGGAATGTTGAGTGGGAGGTGTAGGACGGAGTCGCTACATCCTCCTGGAGGGGGCTCCTCCTTCCTCACTGACAGGTGAGCCAGTAGGGTGCAACAGCAGTGGGAGAAAAGTTCAGTTTTTTCATTTCATCATTAAATGCACTTTATACATTCGCAAAAAGGAAATAAATGCACTGTTATGGAAAAAATAGTATACATTTTGTTCAATTTCTATATATTGTGCTTTATTCAGTTTGCTTGAAAGTGTAATGATTGTTATTTATTTAGGATTAGGATATATATATATATTTTTTATCCCAAGATTTAAAAAAAAAGATATTAGGATTAACGGAAGTGTCTGTAAATAGTACATACTAAGGACTGTTAAAATACGGAATTGTCCGTATTAGGATTAACAGAAGTGTCCGTAAATATTACGGACAAAGTCTTGTTAATCTACAGAAATATCCGTTATAAGGTTGACAGAAGTGTCCGTATATGGTACAGACAAAGTCTTGTAAATCTACAGAAATATCCGTTAAAGGGTTGACGGAAGTGTCTGTAGAATAACGGACAATGTCCTGGCAGCAAATTACCAGCACTTTGTCCGTTTTTCAACGGATTCTTTTTTTACAGTGTAGAGAACATGTTGCGAAACACAATAGCCAGCATGTGTAGTTCTGGGGACGGGGTGGGGGAGGGGGAGGGGGAGGGGGAGGGGGGGTGGACCCGTTATAATCCAGTTTTGGACAGTCTGCCGTGGTTCCATCCCATTTCAAGTATTGTTCGACGCTCGCCATAACCCTCGGAGCACACTCTCCAATCACAGAGCTTGAAGACTATCACGGGTTTTGTCAAGCAAAGGTGTAATATTCTCTAAAGCAAATGAGCTGCTCCGACCCTCGGTCCTGACGGACTCCAACTTGTGTTTATTAATCAAACAAATAAATAAACACAAAGATAATTATGTGTTATTGTTGAATAAATGGAGAATTGCACAGGGGAGAATAACGTATGCCACAATTTTAGATGCGGATTTTGTTAAACTAATACGTTTGCGCTGTGGACCAACACTATAAATTGACGTGGAAGGGGGTAGCAATAAAGATAACACGATTAAACAGTTACACAACATAACAGAAATAATATCGATAGCAGCGTCCCTAGCAACCACCTTGGTAACAATGAAAACGTTGTATAGACACAATTTCCTGAAGTAATCTTCGTAATAACTAGCAAACTAAAGATCATGTACATCCACTGCACACATAATCTGAAATAACAACTCATATTTCTCGAATCAAATGACATCAAAACGCATTTTAATGGCCAAACTAACAAACTTGAAATAGGCATTTTCCACCGAGAAGTTCGGCCATGTTTTTTTTTTCTGCAGGGAGAAATTTGAAGATCACGTGACATAGACGCCAGCCATTGGGATGAATGGTGAAAAAAAACGTAGTGATCTTACAATTTCAGAGGCGTTTTTGTAGAAATACTACGCCCCAAGTTGTGGACCAACGTAGTTATTACATGTTTTTTTATGAGACTGGGTTGGACAATCAACTTTCCTGCAATGTTAACTTGAAGCACTTATTTTAACCGATATTATACATATTTATTATACTCTTATAAGATGTATGTAGATAGAATAAGAAATGTGCAGAATATGACAGTTTAATGGTGGAGGTACACACATATTGATAGATCTCTTGTTGAGGAACCTATGACCCAAGTTTGTCATCATTGCATAACTAAAATTAGTTGTGTATATGATATTTCAATACACTTTTGAAAATCTTGAAATCTTCAAAGGGATGTGCAAAATAGCCATTATAGGCCTATACAGTTTTTGATGAACAATTAGAGAATAAGGAGTAATGAATATACTTTATAGGGATCTGCAGATAAATGTTTAGTCTTCTCAAGCACCAACTATCAAATATCTCTCCTGATTGTTGGCACTTGACAATCACTTTTCCCTGAATTTTACTCAGGTGTAACTAAAGTCTGATTTAAGGGTTGTTTATATTTCACATCATTAATCCAAATCTGTAAAGTAACTAAAATAAATGTAGTGGAGTAAAAATACCAGGTTAACCTTAAAGAAAGCCCTCAGGATTATAAAAGACCCCCATCATCTGCTGCCGTCTGGCAGGCGGTACCGCAGCATCCGGACTAAAACCACCAGACTCAGGGACAGCTTCATCCCCACAGGTCATAAGACTATTAAACACCTGAACTTTGAAACAACGTCCATAACATTCATCTGGCTGCTACTTAGAAATTATTTGTCGAATATATCAGAATCCAATCACTTGTATATAGACTCTTATGGCAATATTTTACTTTGTACTATTTTACTATTTTTCTTTTTGAATTTACTTGCATCTTTTTTGTGTATATCTGTTTTATTGTGTCGCACTGTTGGAGGAGGCTGTGACCTAAGGGGGGGGGGGGGGGGTAGGACACGTTCGAGTCTTGATTTGGATAGTGTGCCGTCGATGGGTTTCATTCCATTTCAAAGTGCTGTTTGACACGTGTAAACTTCGCGCACTGCCACTCCAACATCCAATCACGGAGCTTGAGAACTAATCACGGGGTTTGTCAAACAGAGCACATGGTGTATTCCTAAATGATAGCTGGGGATTCTGGGTAGTGTAGTGTCTTCTGCATTGCAATCAGTTGAAAGCTATTTGCATCCCTTTATGAAGCTGAAGGAGCGTCACAACTGCACGCCTCTGGGACCCTGACCAAGCGTCGCTCCTGGACGTTTATGGAGTGAGAGTGTGTTGGCCACAACATAAGTAACCGGATCAAAGTAACAGTAGAGTCGGCGGCATATCACATCATAGTGTATCATATATTTCCTTATCTGAGTCAGCTTCTTGAGCCGTACCTGTGCAACACTCACAGTGTCACATAATGTATGCAGAAGTATTATTTTAAGCAACACATTAAGTTGACGAAACACTCAAGTTAAATGTAATTAAAGTCAGATCCACTCGTGTCTTAGACGGGGCAGTGATATCATAAACCTGTTAATGTACGCATTCAAACACTTTTTCTTTTACCAGCTGTATTCACCTTGCAGGTGCAGCTATGGCTTTTATCCTGGATAAAGTGTTTAAGTCATGGATGTTTAAAGTTTAACTTCTTCATATGTCTAATATTATAGTTGACTTTTCATTCAGGAAGTATGACGCGCTGCGCTGTCAGTACGCTTCTCCATGTTTGTGATTCGTCGAATGCTCCAAATACCACCCCTTTCACGGGGAATGTGCACCTAACTAGATAGGGCACAGCTGGCTTGAGCGATCCACTTCATAACCCGCGTCGTAGTACAGTTAAGTGACAGCGCGTATGTTTTGGATTAGGCCAACCGGCTAACTCAAACATATCCAGGTTAGGTTGAACCAGCTTCGTAGCACAGGGTGGAATGGCCATCTGCCATACCGGGCATCGTCCCGGTGGGCCGTTGACCCAATGTGGGCCGGTCCGCAATGTTTTTTTTCTTTTCTTTTTTTCCCCTCTAAATTCCCTCCAATTGGGCCGGCCAATTGGCTACAGAGGGCTAGCAGTGTGTTGCCAGCATCGACACATATTATTGGTCTATTGTTTGTCATTGTCAATCAATCATGGGCTGACAGGCTCAGAGAGCCCTGACAGTGCTGTCAATCACAACACAAACCAGGGTGGGGCGGGACCTCATGGCATGGGTGGGAGTCGCGGGACGGGCTGCTGCTGAGCTGAAAATGGATAAGCAGAAGAAACGCCCGGGTGTCGCTGAAAAACTGCGACTTAAAAAGCTGAAGTCTCTGGAGGTGGAGGCTGCTAAATATTCTAAATTGACGGACCTATTTGGTGCCGTGGTCACCGCCCCAGCAGGTGCTGCTTCGCCGGGAGACGAGCGAGTGGAGGCATACATGGTAAGTAACGTTAGCCTGGGGCTGGCTAGGCTACATTTTTGAGACATGTCCAAAAAAAAGTAGAAAATGTTTTTACATTGAATGTGATGTGACCTAATTAACTGCATAGTCCTACTTGTGACAACATATTAGCCCAGAGTTGAAGGGCTGTGAATGTTGGTAGTTGTGGTTGATTTTGTTTAAATATGCCGAATTGTGATATGGGTTTTTATTGTTCAGATGATTTAGCTAGGCTAGCTAAGAGCTGCTAACGTCAGCGGTTTCTTGTAGCCATAGCAACAGTAAACGTTCACATGGACCAACGAGCTGTAAGTAGAGATGAAGCTGCAGAATCAAGCTGTATTGTAAATACAGATGAGATACTTTGAATTTTAGCACAAAATATAAGTAAACCTATAGGAAATAATTAGATTAATTTGCAATATTTGCCATTAAATGTATTGTAATCTTTCAATTCATTTATTGTTTACTGAGGTGATAACTATTTCATAATTTGTGTGTAACTTTAATTTCTGTGTAAATGTGTTACTTTTACTGTAGTTTTCAAATGGCTGTGTATAGTGCTGTCTTGAGCATTTTCAGGTTTTGTCACAAAGATCTTACTTTTTTGCATTGGAAAACACTAAGTGTCATAATGAAAACATGGCAAAGCCACTAGTGTTGTTACGCTCGCAAATGTTTCGTTCAATATGAACTAATCTTTTATCTTGTACATTATTCTGTGGTTTTGAGTTATTTCCCCATCCAATGATAAATGCTTTCCCTATGTCCAGCCCAGACAGGTTCAGGGCAAGTCCAGCTGGTCAGTTCAGGGAGAGAGCCAGACCAATTCAGGCAGCCCAAAGACTGCACCACCTGAGAGGGAAAAGGCTGTAGAGAGTGAGGAGTATGTATGCCCAAAGACAGGATCACCTGAGAGGGAAAAGGCTGGAGAGAGTGAGGAGTGTGTCAGCCCAAAGACAGGATCACCTGAGAGGGAAACAGCTGTTGAGAGCTATGAGTGTGCCAGTCAAATAACAGATTTTTGTTCACAACCTGATTAGAGAAATCTCCAGTCATTTTTAAATTACCATCCTCAGCAAAAAAGTAGCAATCCAGTGGTGCAGAAAGTGTTCTGTAGCAGAGACGGCACCAGTAGAAGGTGCCTGATGTACTGTCCAGAGCGTCACATGCTGTATTGTTTCATCTGCATGGCATTCGGTAAGAGAACTGATAGCAGTCTGTTCATCAGTGGAATGTCAGATTGGAGGCATATACACCAGCGCACAGAGGAGCATGAGAGAAGCAGTGGACACAGAAACTGTGCTGAAGCTTACCTCTTGAAATCCACCAGTGCTGATATCAGCAGTGTGTTTGGTGGCAGTCAGATGTCGGCGCACAGAGAGCAGGTCAGAAAGAGACGGCAGGTTTTGGAGCGCATCATAGATATCATCAAGGTTCTTGGGAAGAGGGGGCTTGCATACAGGAGGTCAGAAAATGAGGCAGCATATACTCTGGAAGACCACACATTTGATCATGGTAATTTCTTGGAACTCATACTTCTACTGGGGAAGTATGATTTCTGTTTAAAAGAGCACCTGGACAGCTGCGTTGAGAACAGCAAAAAGTTGCATTTGTCTGGTGGCACGAGAGGCAGAGGTTCTCTTGTAACTTTACTCTCCAAAACCACAGTCAACTCAGTGATAGATGCAATTCACCATCTGATTCAAGAAAACATCTCCAGTGATATCAAGAAAGCAGGAATGTTTTCAGTGCAGCTGGAAACAACACAGGACATCACCTCTCAGGATCAATGCTCTATAATTATGAGCTATGTTACTGATGTTGTTCATGAGAGGCTTGTTGCAGTGCTGAAGTGCAGTTCATCCACTGGACAGGCCTTTGTCAACATGCTGTCAGAAGTTCTGGACAAAATGGGCCTCAGCAAGACCATGTGCATTGGAAATGCGACTGATGGGGCATCAAACATGCAAGGCCAATACAAAGGATTCTCCTCACTATTGTCTGCACAATCTCCAAACCAGGTGCATGTATGGTGCTACGCACATGTACTAAATCTGGTGCTTGCAAACACAACCCAGATTGTTATTGAGAGTGGGTCGCTGTTTGCGCTCCTCAATGGCATTGCGGTATTCATCAAAGAGTCATATAAAAGGATGAATGTGTGGGAAGAGTCAGGCCGAAACAAGAGACGTAGACGCCTTGCTCCTATTGGCGAGACACGCTGGTGGGCCAAGCATGAGGCCCTGAAGAAGGTGTTTGGCTCCTTTGGAAAACCGGAAGATGGTTCTGTACGTTGATGTGCTGTTGACATTATCAGCTATACAGAAACAGGCAACAGTGAAACCATGTATCCGTGTCATTGCCAGAGGATATGCAGTCATTGCTCAAGTATGAGACGATCTTGACGGCTCAAATCTTCCTCCGCATATTTGAACATACCTCTCCATTGTCTAAATACCTTCAGACGGCAGGATTGGACATCCTCTCTGCTCACAGAATGGTGGCATCGACACAGGATACGCTGAAAAGCTTGGGAAGAGATTTTGAATCTGTAAAAAAAGCAGCAGACACATTTGTCAACTGGACGAACACAGAAATCCAAGAGAGAGATGACACGGACATTGAAGTGGAGGCCACACTGCCACAAAAGAGGAGGAGGATGAAGAAAGTCTTGCCTGGAGAGATGGCTCAGGATGAGACCCTGGATGATGCAGAAAAATCCTATGAGGTGAATGTGCATAACCGGATCATGGACACAGCAATTGAAGCCATTCATAGGCGCTTTTTAACACACGGAAATCTATATGCTGACTTGGCATGTCTGGATCCCAGAAACTTCCCTCAGCTCTGCACCAGTGCTCTTCCCCAGTCTGCCCTCCAAGACTTAAGCAAGTGCTTGCAAGGATTTGACAGCAGAGCAACCAAGGAAAATATGCAGGCCGAGTTGAAAAGCTTTGCACTCCAGTGGAACAGGCTGAAGGCATCCCCATTGGCAGAGTACAAAGCAAGAACAGTAGAAGATGGATCAGGTGGTGAGGAGGACAACACAGAAGAGGTTGAGATAACTCCCATAAGCTGTTGCTCCTGCAAAGAATGCCCTCTGTGCTGCTACCAGATACTTCGCCGTTTCAACATGCTAACAGATGCATACCCTGTCCTAGGCCTTGCTTATAAATACCTGCTTACATTATCCCTCACACAGGTGGCTTGTGAGCGCACATTTTCAATTTTGAAGTTTATTAAAAACAGACTCAGAAGCACCCTCTCATCTGATAAATTGGAGGCATTTATGTTGATGGCCGCAGAGAAAGACATCCTCATGTCTTTGGACTCTGACTCTGTGATAGACAGACTTGCAGAGAAGAGTGAGCTGCTTAAAAAGCTGCTCCACTGATAAGGCGAGAAATATTTAATATTATTGTTATTATCACACATCACACATTATGGATGTAGTAATTCATTATTTGTCATTTTAATGATGCTTTTCAGAAGTTGTATTGTGCTTATGTGTTGATCCTTAATGGTGTGATCATGTACACTAAATTATCAATTATTCTCCATTACAGGTTGTTCTGATATATTTGAGGAGTCGTTCTCCCTCTGTTCTATATGTGGACTTGTTCTCTCATTTGGGACCGTTGTTAGAATTTGGTAAGTTTATTATGTATTTTTTAATGTTGTATAAATTCATACTTCATAATTTTAAAAAAGTTTTGAAAGAAACGCACATCCCAAAAGTTTTCAACTCTAGGTGCAGGACAGAGGAAAACATTTTATTTATTTTTCAGACTTAATAATGTATCCAATTCCCTCTCAGGTTGACCACTTGACATGTGAGAGCTTGAGGAGTTGTTCCCCCTCCGTCCATTTAAGGATTTGCTCCCTTACTGCCTCCACTTCACCACTTTTTGAGAAGTCTATGATTTTTTGAGTATGTCATGTGTCTTATAATGTTATATGAATTCATACTTGATTTGTGATGATGAGAGACTTAATAATGTTTCCATGTCTCTTTTAGGTGGACCACCCTATATATGACAGCCTAAGAAGTTGTTTTCCCTCTGTCCCCTTTTGAGGACCTGCTTTGTCTCCTCCATCATTCACTGGGCCACTTTTAGGTTCCTGAGCTTATTTCATGTGGTGAGAGGAATGCAATATGTGTATGTTTAAAGGTTATGTTTAAAGGTTTATGTGAAGAAACATACTATATGTGTTATAAAATGACAATTGGTCATTCATAAATGTCTCTTTATATTCTCTGCTACCATTATCTCCTGTCAAACAGGTTTTCCTGACCTGCTAGAAGTTCTTCTTGATGCTTGAGTCATAGATCATATCTGAGAGCTTCGTCTTGACTTTGTGAGTTTATTATGCAACTTGTTTTGTCTCAGATTGAAACAAAAGGTTTGATTATGATTATTTCCTGGCTGAAGATTTTCATATTGATGGTTTTAATTTCAAACATCTGTATATCTTTTAAGTTCAATTAACAGTTATGCAGGTAGGCCTTAGGGCTCTTTTGAGACTTAAGTCATCCTTCATGACGGATACATTTGTTCACTAAGTGTCACTACGTCACAAAAAGGCTACATGGCTACATATATTTGTCAGTACACAGATACTGAGTACAAGTTCTGTTTGCTGTTTCTTGCAGGTCACGAATTTGGTGAGGAGTGGAGCTGGCTGGCTGCGGACGAGGAAGTATAGAGCAATACATACTTGTGCACATACACGTATATGAGAATGCATATCTATTCAGACCTGTAACCCATGTCTTAGACTTTTCACACAGCTATGTATATATATATATATTTTTTTTTTCCAATTCTCTATTTATGGTTTCATAATGAGTGAGTGAGTTTCAGCTCTAATGCTGTAATATGTTTCTATTTAGATTATTTGTCAGGATATTTTTTTGTTATTATTGTCCGAGTCTGGTTTTAACTAATACTGGGCTTACACCAAAAGATTTTCACAGTCACAGACTAAAAACTGAAAGGGTAGCATAAGGGTTCTTCCCGTTAGTCTTGTCCCACCCCTAGTCATGACATAACTTCTGTTGTGATTTGACACTATAATGAATAAAGATTGATTGATATAGCTGTCAATTTTAGTCCTTGAGTTCAAAGTTAAGTGCTTTATTTGTTAACTGCTATCAATGAATATGACTCTCCTTTGTAGTATGCATGAGAGAAGATGCCGCAAGTTTAGTGGACTTCTATGTAGTGTCCGCTGATAATGTAGTGGGCTGGTCTGGACAGAAAAGGCCATGGCTGAATTTTTGTCCCAGTCCACCCCTGAGTACAGGCCTCTGGTAGTCCAATTTTCGCGTACAGGTAATTACTGTAATTTATGTACAGCAAGGTACCATAATACCACAGCTCTGTACTGCTATATCACAGTAATTCCATGGGCATGGCAACTGTAAAGTCACAGTATTTAGTTGTACTGTTATTCTAATTTACTGTAAAATATCTACAGTAAACTACTGTGAAATATTTACAGTCAATTACTGTGAAATATTTACAGTAAATTACTGTGAAATCCATGCAACTAGTAGCCAGCAGTGTTGGGTGTAACGCGTTACAAAAGTAACGGAGTTACAGTAATATATTACTTTTTGCTGTAACGAAGTAATGTAACGCATTACTAATGAAATGTGGGTAATATATTACCCGTTACAATGCTCAGTAACGCAGTTACAACACATTTTAACCCGAAATTAAATGGTGTTTTGTTTTTTAAGAATGTACTAACATAGCGAGACATTCCGAAACCCGACAAATTGTGTGGGTAGATTAGTAAACCTGGTGTTTACCCTTCAGGCTTCGCGTCGAGATCTTCGGGAAAGTTGAACGTTATGCAACCATTCAAAAAAGAGAACGTAGCGAAAAATACTAACAACAAATTGTGTCAGGTGCGCGTGACCTGCTCCGCTGCGCGTGCATCATTTCCAAAGTGCTTCCACAGCAGTGACACACATCTGATCTGTGGATAATCATTTATACGAAAATGGTTAAAGCAACCATCACTAAACGCCAGCAACACTGCATCTACTGCAGACAGTAGCAACAGGTCAGATGCGGACATCACGTTACCCTCCGTTGTGGACACTAGCTTACTCCCGCCTGACTCGCCGGCTCCGGAGCAGCAGTCTTCGTCGCCCGAAACTACGTCGCCCTCTGCGGCCCGCAGGTGCCAGGTATATCTAAACAACTACCCGCCTGTACAGTGGGGTAAGGCAGTCATTTTGCAGCTTGTGGTATAAAAATAGACAATGGCTAGAATATTCATGTGAAAATAGTACCATATTCTGACATGCCTGTAGAAATGTTGGGTCAAAAATAATGCATACAATAGCACAGATGCCTTCACCACGAATGGCTACAAAAATATCTCATATCCCAAGCTTATTTTCAACGAGCTGATGTTGCAGCTGAAATGTTCTCCAGGTCACAAAGTCAACCTCACATGATGATGTGATACCAGTTTTCAAGCATGGTAAATATTCTCTTCCCAGCGTATATGATGGGACCAAGGTGATGATGTAGTAGGATACATGGTTTTAATAATACTTTTGCCTTTCAATGTTTGCCATTTCAAACCATGAGCATGGTTTAAATAATATTTGCCTTGATTTACAATATGTTAACCTTCATTATAGTCCTTGACAGCGGTCTGTACTGCTGTATTAACAACGTGTCACATGTTAAGAATTTACAATCAGTATCGAGTATTCAACTAAGCCCTGTAATACAAGTTGTTAGTAGCCTTAAGGGCCTACACAGTTGTTATGCTATACCACATTGCCCTTCACTGGATGCATAATGAGCTGCACTAAACTACATTTTAGCATTTAAAATACCTAGCTATTCTTTTGCGGTTATTTTGGTGAAAGTAACTAAAAAGTAACTAAAGTAGTGTAACTCATTACATTTCAGAGACAGTAATATTGTAATGTAACTTATTACTTTCAAAAGAGAGTAATAAGTAATATGTAATATATTACATTTTGGAAGTAACTTGCCCAACACTGGTAGCCAGTAATTTACTGTAATTTTACAGCCAAAGATTTTACAATGAACTTATACGGAAAGGGCATTCCTTTTTGGGAGAACACTTCTTGTTTGTGATTGGACAGAGCCAGCCAGAGAAGCACTGCTGTGATTGATTGTTTTTGCTGCCAGTCAAGAAATGACGCTTCGTGATAGGTCAGCACCCGACAGCGCAACATGCCCCGAGACATCAGCCGTTAGCTGTTAGCACACAGAGCTCACAGCTCCTCATATCTGTTCAGAAACTGGACAAAACTTAAACATGAACAAACCACAGACTGTCTATGTCATGGTGAATGAAGTCGCTGCTTTATTTATGTCTGTATGCCGCTGTTGTGAGTTTGGACGGAGCAGCTACTACAGGTTGGTTTATCCTGATCGATCCGATCTCCATTTAGAAAACATGCATTTTAAAAGGTTTTTCGCCTGCCTTCTTGACCGCACACTTGTCGCAGCATTAACTGATGGCTTTTACTAACAGGTATCAGTATGTTGTTACTTCGGCATAATTTTGAAACGTGTATTGCAATTAAATCACGGTAAAATATGTTCATTTTGTTGTAGTTGGTATCTACCAAAGTATTTGCATGGATATAAGCCCCGCCCCCTCTTCAGCGCGTCTTGTTCGAATGACAGGAGTAAACACAGCTGCCAGCCGAGGTGAAACCTGAAACTCGAGCGATTAGAGCGATGCGAATATTTGGGGCTTATATCCATGTAAATACTATGGTAGAATACAACAAAATGAACATATTTTATCCAGGGCTGTCAGTCGATTAAAATATTTAATGTCATGATTGTCCATAGTTAATCGCGATTAATCGCAAATTTTGTATCTGTTCAAAATGTTCCTTAGGGATATTTTTCAAGTTTGTAATACTCTTATCAACATATGAGTGGACAAATATGCTTTATGCAAATGTTTGTTTATTATCATTTGATCAATGACAAATATTCTCATGAATATTAAACATAACCTCTGAACATTAAAAATATCTGCCTCAATTCAACCTGGAACCTCATACAATACAATAATACAATACAAAGTGTGTGTGTGTGTGTGTGTGTGTGTGTGTGTGTGTGTGTGTGTGTGTGTGTGTGTGTGTGTGTGTGTGTGTGTGTGTGTGTGTGTGTGTGTGTGTGTGTGTGTGTGTGTGTGTGTGTGTGTGTGTGTGTGTGTGTGTGTGTGTGTGTGTGTGTGTTGTTGGAGCACCACCCAATTCATTGGTGGTGGAAGGTTCACCTCTGCTCCACGCCGTCCCTTGATGACTGATGAGATCATAACAGAAGGAATTCACAGCACCAGGATAAGGGTTAAACATTAATCTGTTTCAATGTAAAAAATAACAACACCTAATACAGAGCACTCTGCAACAGCAGCTTCAAAATTCGGAGTACTCCGGGCTCAAGTCCTACCACTGTGTGATATACGTACCACGACAGCCAGTCAGAACAAGAGCGCCGAGCATCAAAATATCACCACATTTATACACAGGTGGGGAGGAGTTGTATCGATTGCTCCTCCCTAGCTATTTGTTATTGGCGATCTCACTTCTGGGCGAGCTAGCCTGTGAGTTGGCAGTTCTCCATTGGCCGGTTTCACTTCTGGGCGGGACCCCAGGCAATGAGTCAGCAGTTGTCGATTCCATCTCTTTACACTTATTTAAAGAGTGCAGTATCCTTGTGTGGTGAATCATCAGAGCCCCCCTCCCCCTCAGAGGTATACGCCAACAAGGGCAGCTGATAGGGAGGGGGAGATGTGGCCTTCCCTTCAATGGTGGAACTGATGAATCTGATCAGAGAGAAGTAGACTCCTCTGCTTCCTCGTGATGTCCCCCAGCATGTGTCCTCAGGATCCTGCTCTTCCGGTCCACTGATGAGTCGAGTCCTAGACAAGAGCCAGGTCCGTCGATGGCAGCTTCCGCTGCGAGGGCCACGTCCGTCCTGATGTCGTCTAGGGTTCTTCCAGGTAGTTTCCCTGCCGCACACCGGCTCCAGTGGTACCAGCTGTCCCCCTTTCCTCCTAAGCGGACGGCATGAGAGGTCCGCTGGGTCACTCTGTAGGTGCCGGAGAACCTGGGGTTGAACCACTTGGGCCTGATGAACTTCAGCCAGACGAACTCCGCTGTGTCGGCCTCCTGCTCCTCGGGTCCCCCTTTGGCGTCAGCAACCTGTGTGGAGAAATCTGATACCAATCCCTTAAGCCTACGATCAGGGCTCCTGGGCCCTCAGGTGTTTGACCCACCACTGCGTAGGCCGCTTGGAGCCTGTTGGTGGGGTATCTTAAAACAACAGCCGTCTGTGAACAGGTTTTCAAAATTAATTGTAGACCTCCTATCTGCCAGTGCAGCTTCAGAATCTTAATACTTGGCCTGTGCCAACTAAATAAAACCCCAACATCTTTAGGTGAACTAAATAACATATTTCAATAGCTCTGAATTTCTGACAAGCATCTGTGTTATTCTTAAATGAAATCCTTGAGATCCTATTTAAAATCTAAATATAATATGAACTGCTAATGTTTCTGGTAAAGAAACACACTAATGTTATGGATTCAAAAACAACTAAAATCATGATACTGACAAAGTGAATGATTCCCTGGTGATACTGCTTCTACCTGTCACTGCTTAGATTTTATCAAGCTGAAAAAACGAATACAGAATTCCAACATACTGTCATCAAATGTCTTTCTATTATGAATTTAAATTAAATGTATATCCCCATAATGACCTAAACAATAAAGTCTATGGCTTTTACTTCTTTACCAGGCTAGTTACAAGATGTTGTATAAATAAAATTATGTCTCATTACATTACTATGTTTTAACTTAACTATAATATGTTCTTTCCACATTTCAAACCTCAGGTAATCTAATATCTGTTGAAATATTACAAAATTGTTTCATTATCACTGGTCAACTTCTTCGGTATTCCATTCTGGAATTACATCTCTCACAGATCCTCTTGGCCACTGATTCTGCATCTGTGTTACCTGTTATAACTCAATCAATATTAGAAACATGTCAACATTCACCAAAGTATCTTATCCCCAGATATGGAGCAGGTCAATTCTAAAACTGTCAATCAATGGTCAGATTGAACATCCGAGTTGGGGCGGCAGGTTTCTTCCAGTCCCTAAATGAAGTGTGTGTGTGTGTGTGTGTGTGTGTGTGTGTGTGTGTGTGTGTGTGTGTGTGTGTGTGTGTGTGTGTGTGTGTGTGTGTGTGTGTGTGTGTGTGTGTGTGTGTGTGTGTGTGTGTGTGTGTGTGTGTGTGTGTGTGTGTGTGTGTGTGTGTGTGTGTGTGTGTGTGTGTGTGTGTGTGTGTGTGTGTGTGTGTGTGTGTGTGTGTGTGTGTGTGTGTGTGTGTGGAGAGACACTGTGATGGATCGTTGGAGCTATGTGCAACTCAAGGCATATGCTCGAACGGGAGCTGCCTGGACGCTGCAATCATATTGCGCGCACTATCCGTGTTGAGTGTGCTGACTTTTCGTACAATGTCCCACTGTCTGGCTACCTGCATAAAGTCAAGTGCTCAGCGCAGTTGTCGGCGAAATGTTGTTCCTCTGTTTTCATTGAAACAGCTCCTTATATCCGTTAGCGCAGCTAGCTAGCACCAGATGCTAATAACAACAATACACGTAAGGTGTGCCCGTTCCCGCTCGCGCCACACATACACACACCCTCCCGGTCCTCCCGATGGCCAGTCGGTGCCTGCCGGTGAGCGTGGAAGTGTGGTCTGCCGCAAGCGGACGGCAGGAGCGGGGCTGTCAGCATCAGCTTGTAGATGGTATTTTAAACTCGATGCGCTCTGAAACTACGGGGCGGCCGAGGACAAAAAATACACATGCGTATTGTGTATTATGCGTAAAATAATTAGTGCCGTTAATTTTTTTTTGCATTTTATCGTGATTGAATTGTTCAATCACAAACAAGAAGTGTTCTCCGTAAAGGAATACCCTTTCCGTATAAGTTGAAATGCTGTGGCGTTTTGTGAAATGCTGTTGCGTTTTGTGAAATGCTGTGGCGTTTTCTCAAATGCTGTGGCGTTTTGTGAAATGCTGTGGTGTTTTCTGAAATGCTGTGGCGTTTTGTGAAATGCTGTGGCGTTTTGTGAAATGCTGTGGCGTTTTCTGAAATGCTGTAGTGTTTTCTAAAATGCTGTAGTGTTTTCTGAAATGCTGTGGTATTTCCTGAAATGCTGTGTGGTGTTTTGTGAAATGCTGTAGTGTTTTGTGAAATGCGGTGGTATTTCCTGAAATGCTGTAGTGTTTTCTGGAATCCTGTAGTGTTTTCTAAAATGCTGTAGTGTTTTGTGAAATGCTGTGGATTTTCCTGAAATGCTGTAGTGTTTTCTGAAATGCTGTTGTGTTTCCTGAAATGCTGATTTGACTTGCACTTCATGAAGTGCAAGACCCTAACCCTGCAGGGCCACCGTATTAAACTATATGTACCCATTAAGTTATATTCAGCCTTTTGTGGTTCCAGAGCGAGCTGCAAGAAGTCTAATGAGGTGAACATTGGTTGGGGGTGACGACTAAACATTAGAGAATTTAACAAAATATTGGGTTGTTGATTGAGAAAGATGTGAGCTGGCCAGAACTCTGCCTCTGATTGAGGCTAGAGCTCAATGCTACATCAGCCACTTCTACAACAGTACAACCTTACGGTATCTACAGCCTTACGGCCCGTCTACACTACAGGCATCGAAAAATGCTTTCAACGCTTCGCCCATTCACTTGAATGGGGTGACGTAGAAGATTTTTAATCTTCACCGAACTGCATTGTGGGGAGCATGGCATGGCTTTGCCAGCATCACGAGCATCTATCGGCATCAAAAGTTGAACAATGTTCAACTTTTGAGGCTCGATGCTTGGCATCAGCCAATCAAATCCCGTTTATGCAAATCCCGCCAGTGCAAGCGCTAGCCAATCAAACCGCGTGCAAGCTGGGAGAGCCAGACCGCAGTTCATTTCCTCATATTCCAAACGAGATATTACGGTAGCAAATCACCCGGTTCTTTAGGACCAGAACTATTTACCGAGATACAAACCGGAGGAACCAGGCATGGAGGGAGGTGGCAGAGACAGTGGGTGAAACTTTCGCCTGTTTGGAGAGTTTATATCCAGTTTACTTTGTTTTAACATTGCTATTGCTTTGTATGTCGGGGGCGGGAGATTCAAGTGATTGGTTGTTGGTCGCGTTGCTCGCAAAAAATTGCCAAGCTTCAGACTCGCCCAGCTTCAAGATTTTTGATGCCTGTAGTGTAGACGGGCCGTTAGAGATTCTACCAGACACTGTATGTAATTAAGTAATATAAGAACACAATGTATCTGCTGCATTTAAAAGACTAAAAATGACATATTAAAAGATTAACAAATTGCTATATATAACAACACTGCAAACTTTGCTAGTCAGTTGGATTTAATAGCCTTTACAAAGTTCCTAACCTGTTTTTTTGTTTTTCTTAGCTCAAGTGTCCAGATTTAAAGTAGTTTTTCACCTTCTCGTCCATGCTACAGAATTCTGTTACTATGCCTCCAAGTTCTTATACAAGAGTTATCACAAATACAATTATATTTGATAATAAACCTTAAAGATTGACTATGGCTTAGCTAGAATGCAGGATTCTTTCTATATCTTTAGTTTCTAAAGTTCAACAGGTTTGATCTGATCGCACAACGATCTGTCAAGAGTTCTCCAATGGATAAAAATGCCACTCTCCTTTTTATCTCTTCCTCTTTTTATGGTATGAATAGGACCCCAGGACTTGAATATTCAGAGTGCATAGCAGAATATACCCACTCTTGCAGTGAAACATTTAGTCTTTTGAGGATTGTTGTCAGGAGCCACTTGGAGATCACAGCATGGTAGGGCTTATTTCCACCTTTCTTCTGCCGTTCCTTTCTTCTCTCTCCTCTCCATTACCAGCCGCCCCCATCCTCTCAATGTCCTCAACCGATTCTCTCCCCCTCATCGCTGACCCTCAAAGACAGAGTGCCCTGTTCTGTCTGTCTACCATTGTCAACCAGCACAAGAATACCAATGGCCGGCAGCTCAAAGCAATCAATTCCTTCGAGGTAGATCCACTGTGTATCTGACATCAGCCTCCCTGATTATTGTCTCCAAACGCAAGCCAATCAGTAGCAGCCAACACCTCACCTCCCCACCACAAAAACCCTGGCATAATACTTAACGCCCCTGGTTTTTAAAGCGCTCCCATCCTCATCGACCGCAGTTTGGAAACAGAGTTCCATAGAACCCTGAATTGTTGCTTCAGAATGAGTTTGATCCATTTTTTTTCTGAATAGAGTTGTAAGAAAGGGGATTATCTGAACTGTACAGAACAAAATAACATGACAGCCTTAAATAATATCTGCCAGTCAACAAAATAACTTTGGAATTACTAACTTCCTTGGCAGACGTGAAAAATTGGCAGCAAAAGACAGCGAGCGCTCAAATGGAGGCATTAAGATTCTGCAAATGTGCTGCACATCTTCACTGATGTCCCAGGTTATTGAGGGTGATGTTAAACCACTGAGTAGTGAGAACGGTGTTCAATCGAAGCACAATAACATGACATGATGTTACAGCTTGTTTTCTGATCTTTTTCCCCTCATCCTGCCAAGAGGTAAAATACGTTACTGATATTTGTCTTCTTTTGGCAGCAGCTTCAAAACCAAACCATGTTTCATATTGTTTCATTCTAAATTATGTTCCAGCCTTAGACATTTTCTTCATTTTCTGAGATTCAAATGTCAACATATGAGGTGAACATTATCGTTTGCTTCAAAGAACTACAAGGAATAAAAAGAAGAATGATGCTGCATTAGACAGTAGTGTATTGCCTGAAGCGATTGTGAAGCTATTCTTCTGTATAAACACTGCCTAGAGTTACCTTTCCTTTGTAGACATTTATAGATTCACTTCAGGTGAGATAAATCAAAAAGGCCTCCACAGACTGAGAAAAGGCGGACCGCAAACCTTGCTCCCGGCTTTAATGTTTAGCACAACAACAAAAATACGGCCGACCTCTATCATTACAGCTTCATTGATGGGGCTTAACTGTGCTGCTGGGCGACCATCCAAACAAGTCTATTGAGGGGCGACTGATGAAGAGCGACATTTGGTAAGTGGAGGCCTTGACTTTTTGCTAAGGTGAGAACCGTACACCAACCTGTAAGTGCATTGTTCAAGCAACCCCAGGATACTTTGATTAGCAGCAATCAATATACAATTTTATGAATCTGTAATTTAATAAGTTTCAATAAGAGACGACATTAACTATCTTTTTCTTATGTCAGCTATGAAACACGACAAAATGCAAACAATTTACATAAATTAGGCCAACAAATGTGGACATACCTGCTCTGAATGTCCATACTTGAAGGCGGATGAACGAAACAGCATCATGGCAACCTCTTGGCTATATTTTATTTCCTCCCATATTTCTCTTCAAAAACTGTGATTCTAGCATGTATTTGGTGGTTTGCCACAATTATTCGTACGAATGGGGAAAATGGCACATATATCATAGACATTGACGGTATTGCACTCGGTTACATGGAAAGTAGTGTAAGTAGTTGTTTGAAGAATGAAAAAGAGAGCTTGAGAGGAAAGTTCACAGCATCACCTGAACAACCAAAGTGCAGAGTGACCATGAGACTGGAAAAAGGTTCCATTTATATTTCTAGAGAGGGCATTTTTTCCCAAAAGTTGAAGCAGATAGCAGAATCGTGACAAAACTGGTTGATGTTAAATTTCATTCCAGCTTTAGAGCACGAGGGCTGAATGGAAAAACAGCAACAGCTGTACATTATGATGCAACAACAGAAAACAGTGCAGTTGTATTAGATTGCAATGCCTTGTACAGTTGTTGCAATCTTTATGACTATCTCTTTTGTTTCCCATTCATCTTTTATTGATTTCTTAAACTTTTCAAATAAAACAAAGTGCATTGCAGAAATACACTTTATAGCAGTCCACCTAGGTACAGAATATGAAAAATTGCCAAAGTATATTTGCCATATACTTTAGCAATTTTTCCTGACTTTTCCCCTCCTCTACCTGTTCTTTCTGCTCTTGTGAGAAGGACCTTTGCAGAGGCTTTTTTCATGTAAAGTTGAAGAAATTGAGCAGTGTTTCCCATATATCCAATTATTTGTGGCAGGCCACCCCAATACCAACACTGGCAGCAACAAATGTATTTTTTTCTATATATATAGTTTTTTCACCTGACTTTGTTTGAATGCGTACAATCTTATTTAGAGCAGGGTGCAAGGCATTGATTTCCATAGACCATCTTTGGCCTGATCTCTGAATAAAATAAATACATTGAATAAGTCCCCATTTGTATAAAGCCTCTCTTCCCCGTGCACACTTTGAATCAGACTTGATCATGCGTGGGAGGAAAGGCTGTCAATGACCTTTCCCCACAGAGAGAGGAAGCATGGGGTAGCATCTAATTATGTGGGTAAAGCCTGATATGGTTTGTTTAAAACAACACATTTCTACGGTGGCCCTGAGAGGCCAGGGTGCTGCAAATAAAAGAACGCTGCAAATAAAAAAAAAGTTGCAAATAAAAAAAACGCTGCAAATAAAAAACGCCGCGATGCAAATAAAAAAGCCACAACGGAAGTGAATTACCGGGGACTATTATTGCTGATGCACATACGACGGAAGTTAATTACCGGGGACTATTATTGCTGATGCACATGCGTTTTTTTTATGCGAGAGAAGAAGAAGGCTGGGGGATCTCCGGGAAACATCTCATGGGTAAGTTTATAATGTTAAAGTTACACAGGATGTAGATAATATCTGTCGCTGCCGTATTTATGACTTTAAATGACGTTATTTTGTGTGTGGGAGCAGATTATGTGTGTAGTGTATAATGTTAGTAGAACATAGCTACTTTTATCTGCTAACGTTAGCTGTTTTCTAAACAAACGGATCTGAGCCGACCGGGACTTAAAGATGATGCTAAGACACACAAAGTAAGTTGAATATGCCTTTATTCAACAGACGAGCTCGGGTCCTCTCCTCAACATGCTCTGAAGGAACAACTTTTACTGAATTAGGGCTGGGCAAGTTAACGCGTTATAATCGTTGCCCAGCCCTATATTGAATACATACAAGTATAGATCTTCACTAACATCCTGTAGTCAATCTTGACTCCATCAACATGTCATCTAAATGTGCCTGTCTAGAGATAAATGAGGGTCTCTTATCCTGCTTAGAGATAGAGGAGGGTCTCTATCCTATCCAAGACGTGCTTCCTTTGAGAAGTGTACTGGCTTTAAATCTTTCTTTTTTTTTTTAATATATTTTGACATTGTAGATGCATGGTTCAGATATTAAGTGATTGCAGCTGATATCTGCTGTTAAATTAGTGTCAGCTGTTTGCAGGTAACATTACCTGCTGCAATAGCTTACCAAGTAGCTGTTACTTAATTGCAAATGAATAACATTCACATTGCTCTTTTTCCACAGGCAATGTATTGTCCATATTGTGGGACTGCTGGGTGTTTTGGGAGGTTTTGCGGCTCCTGTGGCAGCAACATTGAATGTTTGGCTCCCTTTCTCGAAGATGGTAAGCTCCTCCTTAAAAGTCAAGAATTTCACCAGTACAGTGATAATGTCTTATTTGTATATGATTTGTTGCCATTTTAATATATGCTATACACATATTATTGTCAGTCATGGCAATTTCAACATGATTTAGAACTACTGATAAAAAAAAATGCCAACAAGTAAAAAAATCAGGTGAAATACCAAAGTTGACCAATTATGTGCTCCTTCATGTGCTGAGGGTTGAGCCTTCTGATGCGTTTATGCACAAATACAGGCATTAAAAGGGTACCTTTTTGTTTGCTACCTCTAGATTGATATGTATTTTTATCCTTACCAATTATGTAAGTATCCCAATATGTTGTCCTTTGCCTGTTTATTTCTCTTCTTTTTTGCTCCTCATGTCTGGAATTGTTCACGCATTGAACATACTGAAAACATACACTTATGCATCAAACATTTCAGGTATTTTCCTCATTACTGATACATTTTCATTTTTTTCTTAATAGGTTTTTTGTTATTAAGTTTCATTCCTAATGACACTGTTGTCTTTTCCCTTCAGTCACAGCATCTAATGAAGGAATCAAGGCAGGCCTCATCCACAAGTACTTCACGGAGGGACACGCTTATGAAGTGATACTTGATTTTTTAGAAAAAAGACACAACATTTTTCTTAGTCTGAGGACCTTAAAGAGGAGGCTACAGAACGCTGGCTTAACAAGAAGGACAGACTACACTCCCATTGGCACTGTACACCAAACTGTTGCACATGAACTGAGAGGCTCGGGTCGGCTGTTGGGTTACAGAGCTATGTGGCAGACATTGCAACAAAAGTATCACCTGACAGTAAAAAGGGAGGATGTTAGACAGACGATTTCCAGACTAGATCCATCTGGTGTTCAACTTCGTTCCAGGCGAAGGTTTGTCCGAAGGGGATACGTCACAGCAGGACCAAACCAAGTGTGGCACGCTGATGGATATGATAAACTTAAACCCTTTGGTATTGCCATCAGTGGCTGCATCGACGGCTTTTCAAGGAAAGTTATGTGGCTCAGGAGTGGCAGCACTAACAACGATCCGGGCATCATTGCGCAGTACTACCTGCAGTGTGTATCGGAGTTTGGACTACTTCCAGCCCGCCTTCGCACTGACTGTGGAACTGAAAACGGCACTATGGCAGCCATTAACTGCACATTACGATCTCAACACACAGATGATTTTGCAGGAGCCCTCAGTCACATGTATGGTACCTCAACTGCAAACCAGCGCATCGAGAGTTGGTGGTCTTTCTTCAGAAAGCAAAGGTATAGCCTTTTAAGGTCAGGTCCAATAGTGTGTGTGTGTGTGTGTGTGTGTGTGTGTGTGTGTGTGTGTGTGTGTGTGTGTGTGTGTGTGTGTGTGTGTGTGTGTGTGTGTGTGTGTGTGTGTGTGTGTGTGTGTGTGTGTGTGTGTGTGTGTGTGTGTGTGTGTGTGTGTGTGTGTGTGTGTGTGTGTGTGTGTGTGTGTGTGTGTGTGTGTGTGTGTGTGTGTGTGTGTGTGTGTGTGTGTGTGTGTGTGTGTGTGTGTGTGTGTGTGTGTGTGTGTGTGTGTGTGGGGTACAGAGGTACCCAAATACTTTAAATCTATCTGGATGAAAAAAATTGTGAAATTACATTAAAGCTGTACACTAACATTTTCCCAAGGGGGTTTATGTGCTCCCAAATGAAATAATGTAGGAGCGCACCAAGAAATGTTCAACATCTCTAGAAATATTGTGACTTTTTACTTGAAGTTGTCTTTTTTTCATGAAATACAAAAGTTTTGAATTCCACCATTAGGACTCAGTTCTGGATCGAGCTCTTCAGTGACCTTAGAGAGAGGCACCTCTTCAATGGGAGCCATGAGCACAAGTGTCTGCTGCGATATGTGTTTTTGGGCATCTTCCAAAAAGACCTCGATGAGTACAGACAGCTGTGGAACAACCACACCATCAGACCTGTTCGCCTGTCTCAGTGTCCATCAGGTAAACCTGATGCCATGTACCACCTGCCTCACAGGTTTGTATTCAAATTGTTTGGTAATATTACTTTAAAATATATCTGACTTCATATAATTTGGTGTATCAGCCCAATATGACAAGTTTGTCACTTGATAAATAACGTGATTCATTTAGTCTGAAAACTCATTATTTCAAAATGATTTCAAGTCTTAAACGACTAAAAATGGATTCCAACACAAAACCTAAATCAGAAGATATCCAAAGCTATTCTGTCGATTTATCTTACTCAATTCCAAAAAGTACCTTGTGTTAGAAAGTGAGTAGAATGACCATATTTGACTGAAAGAGCTGCTGTCAACCTGAGATTAATTTCTCAAGTCAAAGCTCTTTGTTTAGGATTTAATTAACGAAGAACTGACTCAATGGAGTTTTAGTTATAATGCTTATCTAGCATGTTTGGGGGGTTAAATGATCCATTTGTAATCACTTGACTCATGTTTCAATTTATGACTGGTCATAGGTTTGGCGGAAGGGAGTGTGGATTTCCAGTGTCCTGGGAAGCCCTACACCACTTTGATGGCATCATGCAAGCATCATCCCAGTACAATTTGTGTGGTGATGAGAATCTGGAGATGCATTTTGTGGACTTGCAAAGACGGAGTGGGTTGGCTCCACCAGTGAACTGGACAGCTGCTGTTCAGAATTACATTTCCATGAAAAACATGTCTGGAGTGTAGAATACATTGCCCCACCAGCCCCCCAGAACCTTTTTTGTGTGTACAAGTTTCCAATGTAGGTTGAATATTATTTAGAATGCTGCAATTCTGAGTAGATAAGTCCAGTGAAATATTCAGCTTGTATCTTTGCATAAGTCATTAGACTGAAACCTTTCTTTGTTTAAATAAACATACAGCATATTCATGTATTTTGTAAAACATGTTTAGTGTTACATCCGTGTTATCAGTTGAATGGTCGATCGTCAGAAGATTATACACCTAATATTTTGGTAATTGATTTTAATTTTGAATATAAGCAGGTTCCAGCCTCTAAAATGTGAATATTTGCTGGATTAATTTGTTCTCTGTGAGGCTTCACTTTCTGACATTTTAAAGACCAAGGCGTGTCCGAAATCACTCATTCACTACTCCCTACTCCTTATATAGGGAATTCTATATAGGGAGTATTGAGTGATTTCAGACACAGCCCATAACAAATTGATGAATCAACAATAACATTCATTCATTGCATCAGTCACATATGCTACTGTTATTTCTGTTTTCACAGTGGATCTGAGAATAAAATCTTGTGAACCAGCTACAGCCGTGTCATCTTTGTAGCGAGTGTGTAACATATGCTATACGTAGAAAAACAAGTCCTTACGTTAAAATGAAACACTTTTAAACCATTTAATGAAGAGTCATTCAGCTTTACTCTTTCACAAAGTCCATGTAAAAACATGTTGATAAAATGGGCAAAACAAAATTGGCACATTTGCACAACAAGGTGCCTTTTGCAGTCTTTATTTACTGTTTATGTAAATATTTGTAAAACATCTTAACACATGTTCTGAACTCTTGATTTAACCACGGTCTACCTTACCTACCTCACGAGAATATAATAACAATACAATACAAATGTGTGGTGTTGTTCACATGTTAGATATGAAATAGGACAAATCTGCCATGAAAAATACTCACATCTCTCTTACGTCACAACATTTTGGTCTGACAGATCGCAACATTAAAACAACGGACTGTGTAGCTACTGTGTGTGGGAACATTAACTTTTACCACAAGTTATTTAATTGTTTAAAGGCACCCAAAGCCGGGGGAATTATTAATGCCAAAGTTCATGTTGGCTTTGAAGGCACCATAAGTGTCCAAAAGAGGAAGCTTTAAAATGTTGGCACAGGTATTTGCCATTGGGAATGTTGACGTTGTAGAACATAGGAACTGAAGGCGTGGCAGAGGACTCATACCAGCAGGAGGCACACATGGCACACCTGTAGCGAACATTAACACCTCCTCCAAGGTCACTGAGCTGTCATTTTCTAAAAAGTAGAGAACATTGGAATCAATTGACAGTAAATACTATCTACATCAACACCGGAACTCTTTATAATCTGTGTGTATAAAAATCAGACAAGAGCAAATTGACTAACCTTCACAATCGAGAAGATAATCTGCCCAGTAACTCATAGCTTTCTCTTCCTGAGCCCTTCTGTTGCTTCCCTGTTGACTAAATTCAGGCTGGAACAGATTTTCCATCTCTGCAGCAGACAGCTTCACATCGGCATGACAGAGAGCAGGGGTCAGGACCGTCGGATGCTGCTGCAGAGCTGTCAGAAACTGCAAACTTTCAAGTCCAGCCTTGAATCTAAAATACAATTAAAAGATGCATGCAAAGATACATGTGCATCATGTAGAAGTAAGTAAGCAAGAAAATGGGACAACAGCAACACGTTTTTCATAATTATTTTAGCAATAACAATGAAATACAAAAACCTACCTTTCGATTGCAGTGTTGTTCCTGTGGATTATGTACCACTTCAGGTAATCCTCTACTATCATTCTTTTTTCTTCACATGACCTGACATGTCTGAAGCACCCAGCAGTCTGCAACATGGCACTGTTCCGTATCATCAAGTCCTGAAGGATCTCCACTGAGGGTGAATTCTGAATCTAAAAGAAGAGATAACAGAGTCCCACACATTTCAAATATGACACGTAATTATAAAAAATGGTAATGCCAGAAGTATATCTTGAAAGAATGGTTTAAGTGGACAAAACTCTCTCTTTACCTATTCTAGAATTTCACACCCTTCTCATACCTCTTGTAGGACTTTCCCTATCTCCTCATCTGTAATGTCTCCGACAGATGCCTTGAAACTGCTCTGCCCTGAGATGTAGCTGACCAGATCCTCTGACAGAAAATTAGGACCTGGTCCACCATGCACAATGGACACAGCAATCATCTTCCCTGCTAAATAATACTCATCCTCTCTGATAGCTGTCCAAGATAATGCAGAATAAAGAAATATTAAATCAGTTTCTATATTTGAAAACACTGCAAGGTTGAAATATGGGTTCTTTTAAAACATTATACACAAAACAGAACCTGTTGAATTGTAGACCAGGTAGCGGCTCTCCACAGGTCCATCAAATATGGGCCGTTTGTTCAGCTCTTTCATGAGAAGGGAGAGGAATTCTCTCTTGGGGCCACCTGTATCGAGACCTTCCTCAAACCTCCCTTCATCGTCAGAGAATTTCACCAGGATGTCTTTCTTTTCTGAGAATGTTGCCCTTTTGAATCCTCTGACTGCTCCATCCCAGATGTTCGAGCGACAGATGTTAAATCTGCTGACAGCTCGATGGTCAATCTCTAGGGCCAGGTTTGCAGTTATCTCAGAAAGTGATTGCTGGTCCACCCTGTCATCAGATAAATTATGACCATGTTAAATGGTACACCATAGCACACATTTTTGATCAGGAAAAATAACAACCACAGTTGAAGTAAGGGTAACTTTTCTCTTACTTTGTATCCTCTGGAATGTCATGACTGCACTCAACACTGTCTGAGTCATCCTTATCCTCTATTACAATGGGCGCATACAGCTGAGTATATTTGCTGAGAAATTGACATACACAAGTTTACATTGTTGATGTTTTCATATAAAACATACTTGAATTGTAGAAAGGAAAGTATAATACCTATAGCACGCAGTTTCCAGCACACCTCCTGATGTTCCTGGGCCCTCTTGTGAGTCAGAAAATAAGACCTGAATCACAAACCATAACAGGGATAGGACAGGTAAGTTGAAGTATTTTAAATCATGGCTATCTGAAGGCTGATTTAGAAAGAAAAGACTATTCTAATGTATACAAACGTGGATCTCTGGGTCAGTGTGACACGTTATTTCATGTAGTTTAAGACATTAATTGTGTGACAATATTTCCAGACAAGGCTAAATGTGAACAAAAGACAATGTTTTGGAGCCACAATTACCGGAGCTGCTGAATCACTGCCTGACTCTGCAGGTTCCCATACCTGGAAGTAAAAAACAATATATCAGTGTGACACTTCAAATTTGACAGAACTAGAGCTTAACACATTTGAACATAAATATTGAATTCTATTATTCTAACAGACAGTGTATGTGATTTGCGCCAGGGGGAATGATCCTTCTTACATTATTACTTTCAGTGAAAAACATACACATTATTATGGTGTGATTTTGCAGGGATCTGCACTAAATAAAGTTGTTTTCTTAAGTTTGTATAATATGTGTAAGCCAGGACGCTGCAACATTTACCGCAATTTAAAATGCTATTTTGGGACATGTTTCATCGTAAAAATATGCCGTCTATGTGAAATCTAGAAACATTTTCACTTCCAGATAGAATTTACAATATAAGCGATCTAAGATACAACAAATGTAGTACTCACTAATGTATCAGCTGCATTGAATTCTGCAGAAGTTGGACTCATGATGATCACCTCTGAATCCGATGAGTTGGATTCAGAGCTGGTTTCCTGAGCTGTGAAATACAAGAACAGGTATAAGAGGATTTTAGACTACTCAGAACAACAGAGTGCTTTCCTTGACAAACAAATCAATTTAAAAAGCTCTTCTTGGTTGGTAATTAATTTCACAATTACTTACAAGATGTAAAGAAATCTTCAGCTGTACAAATGTACAGTGTGATACGTTGGTAGGCCTTCCCCACTACCTCTTTGTACTCGTTTAGAGTGAAGGGTACTTCTGTTCCTGGTATATTAGTTATCTTTGTACCGTCAGGGTAGAGCAGTACGTAGGGACCACCATGTACATTTCTGTCGAAGGTCTTCATTTTTTGCTCAGCAGCTCTCTGCAATTCGTCCGCATCCGACTCTGGTCGCATCAAAAGGGGAAGTACTGTTCCTCTTACAGTCTTCAGTACACCATCTTTCAGCCTCATAAGGCCTACTGAAATCTACAGAGAAACAACGAAATAGGCGACTGTTAACTAGTTCAGTGACACTATAAATACATGACAGAATGGACTGTCGGCAAATTATTAGTCTATCTCAGCAAAAAAATGTACCTTCACAACCTTCAGGTTGTCTTTTGATGGTGTTTTTTTTTTCTTAAAACCTGCTCGTCTCTCCTTCTCTTTTACACTCCGGAAAGTCCGGAATAACTCCAGTGTGCTTTTTCCTGTAGCCTCTGCTTGAAATAAGAGTCCAATCAATCGTCAATGACAAAGAACAGAGAGACATAGAGTGTTCTCACCCATACTCATAAGATATAGAGTGTACATTGCCTAAGCCTAATTCAAAAAATAAAAAAATAAAAATTACCTCCACTTGTGCCTGTTTTATCAACATCACACAGGAATTTGAGGTCCTTGCCACATGAACAGCAAAAGGCTGATTTAGAGTCCTGCTGCTGTCCACAAAAAGGACAATACATTATGACCTGCAAGAAAACAAATAAAGTATCATTAGGTTGCTTTGCGCTTCAATTGCATGAACATCTTTCTATCTATCTATATATAAAGCAAGAAATGTCCGTGTGTGTGTGTCTGTGTGTGTGTCTGTGGCTCGCATATCTCTCTGACTGTTTGTCAGATCGACCTAAGCTTTCGGATATGGCTTGCGGATTGCATGATGATTTGCATCCTTCATTTAGAATTTTTTGGGATTCATTTTTCTAAACCTTTATTTTTGACGAATCTACGCGCTCCGGTACGCCCCCCGGACAACATTGCAAGCAGCAATTATGGGAGCCAAACAATCGGTCCGCTTAGTACAGGCACAAGCTTTGAACGGCCATGCCCCGAACGGGCACTGCACTAGTTTTTAAATAACACTAACACATTTGGAAAGACTAATCAGTACTACTTTCAACGCTGGCTTAATACAAGGAATCTCCCAAAATGGATTGCAAGTGTGTCTTAATCACGACATTCCCCACTGACAAGGGCAAGACAAGTTTCAGGCAGTTAAACACGCAAGAATACTGTGAGTCTGTGAGTGTGTGTGTGTGTGTGTGTGTGTGTGTGTGTGTGTGTGTGTGTGTGTGTGTGGTCTAGATTTAAAACGGTTCAAGCTGCACGGATAAATCGAGCAGAATCAAACAGTTTTTACAGACAAGCAAACAACTTGAAAATAGCTTTCTGCAGTTTTGATCAAAGCTATGTTCTACTAACATTATACACTACACACATAATCTGCTCCCACACACAAAATAACGTCATTTAAAGTCATAAATACGGCAGCGACAGATATTATCTACATCCTGTGTAACTTTAACATTATAAACTTACCCATGAGATGTTTCCCGGAGATCCCCCAGCCTTCTTCTTCTCTCGCATAAAAAAAACGCATGTGCATCAGCAATAATAGTCCCCGGTAATTAACTTCCGTCGTATGTGCATCAGCAATAATAGTCCCCGGTAATTCACTTCCGTTGTGGCTTTTTTATTTGCATCGCGGCGTTTTTTATTTGCAGCGTTTTTTTTATTTGCAGCGTTTTTTTTATTTGCAGCGTTCTTTTATTTGCAGCACCCTGGCCTCTCAGGGCCACCGTACATTTCTCATGCAACGAACAAATGTTATTTCATTTCATAAAAGTTCTTTTTTGGTGTTGATCATATTTGCGAAATTATGTTCACAGTGAACACAGAGAAATGTAGTTACCCCCATATTAATAATAAATAATATTATCACGGTTACTTGCTCTATGTTGGCTCTCCACAGATTAAAAATGGAATAAGTGGAACCCCATCAGCCATCTGTTGGACACCACAGCAGCTACATGAATGGAAAGGTTAATCAAAAGGTTAATGATCTCAAGACCCCTGCCCTGTTGCAACGAAAACGTTGTATTGTCACTTGAATATGTTCTGCATGTGGTCGCATCAACTGAGAGGTACAATGTTCAGTACTTTGCTGACCTTTCCGCAGTTTTTTTTTCCAGTCAGCGAAGGGTTTTACATGGACAAAGACTAAATATCTACATTAAAAAGGACAACGATGTACAATCCGTTACAGATTTCAGAAAAAGTGTAGATGTACGTGTTTGCATGTGTCTATATGAGCAAGTTTATGTTTGCCTGTGTGCAGGAGCGTGAAGGAGAGCAGAATGGCCTACAAGGCACATTGTGTATCAACGGGTGACATGTGGCTAGGTGAAAAAGCAACCTCCAAATCCGTGTTTTAACAGAGACATGCAGCGGCCCTGAGGACACCGAGAGTACACAAACCCTGCGGACGAGCCGCTTCCAAACATTTCTCACTTTGTAACCATCCAAACTAAATAAGTCTGCACCGAGCATTGCTAAATAATTACGTTTGCTCTGCATGAAGCCTGCCAGGATAGAAAAACATTTATAATAACTTCAGCAGAGCGGCATCACACTGGAGCAGGGGTTGTATTGTTAGAGCAATAGACAGACAGCTGTATAGCTCTCAACACCGGAGGAGAGCGGCGTGTGTGTCGATGTACTTCACTGAATGCAGAACTGTCTGGCCACTCTGACACAAAAGCACCTCAAGTCTGGGAATGGTTTTAACTTTATACACAAGGCTGTCTGAGTTCTTTGTGCATGGTGTCTGTTTACAGGCAGGAGAGGAACAGAGTGATAAACACCACATGGCAACAGACAGCTATTGTGCTATGAGCAATAGTTGGATTTTTAAAATGTTAAGTATTTATGGATCCATATACTGTGCAGTGTGTACTGAGTGCACTATTGCAGCTTGCAAACACTGGGTAGCAGACATTTGAATGTATAGGTTTCAAACTTTTTTTTGGAGGAAGAGGTAGGTTTGGTAAAGGCAACATTCAGTCCATACATTTTATATAAATGTGCAAAGGTTCTACAAATAACTTTTTACTGCTTATAAAACCAGTTCAATGTAAGGTTGATGTATTTTTTGTGATTTACTTCATAAGGTATAAGTCTCGATATTTCCAACTCTAACCCTAACCAGTGCCACTACTACTCAGACTTGAGTTGGGGCCAACCATGACACCATACTAGTGGAGGCCCCTGCTGTATTGCTATGCCCACTAAATAAGCAAAGTATTAAGAGAACCAGAACTGGTAAAAGTGGATCAGATCGTGCTAGAAGCTTTTCCGACAAAACGTTTTTCTAGAGCTTCTTTTAATCAATAGTAAATGAAAACTCCCCTTAGTTACTTGAAGAATACACAAGAATGAAAATAAAACATTTTGTCATATTCAGTTTGGATATAATGACTATGTGTAATGTAAAAGGGGTCGCTTGCAGTCGTTTATAGAGGACAAGACCAAAGGACAGTTCGCACTTTGGCATGAGGCCAAAGCACCCTTGCTCCTTATCGCTTAAACAGTAGCTATACATCTGCACGACCTCTAAATAGGCAACTGTTGGCCAAAACATGACCAATAGCAACTTTATAGTGTGAGTATATGTGTTCAAGATTGTTATGCTGCCCAAACGGGGTGATTTATCTTCTAAATAAGAAATAGTAAGGTATTTTAATTAAGGTAGAAGATAAGCCCACAAGTGTCTAATTGTGGATGGGTCAGGAACTGCTACGTGTCTCTCATTTCTTTCAGAGAAAGAACCTCTATGGCTTCATAGTAATCGCTTTCAGCATTCAAACATAGGTCTCAGGTATGTAAATGTTCTGTAATGGCTGTAATGGCTCTATTTAACATGATTGGACCATTACAGATGGAGCAGTGATGCTGGAGTGCTTTGGCACCCAGTACATGAAAGGGAACATGATAGAGGTATTACAGTGCTCCTTGGAAGGCTGAGCAAGATGTGCGCGTCTTTATTTAACCTCGTCCTGCTGCAGCATTTCTGTTAAAGTGTCGTCACTCAAGCCAGACTTTAACCATGTAGGAAATGTTCTTGCTCCAACCAACTAAGACCAAGTAAGGTTGCCACAAAAAAAAATTATATAGAAAAGGGAGACTGTGGTGTTTCTTTTTAAACTAAAAAGGAAATATTCTTGAAAGATATTTGTTAAATATGATAAAACACCAAATTGTGCAGCAAAATAGAAGCAGACATAATAGCAGAAGATGGTGCTGGCAGCAGGGACTAATTGCTCTAATAGAGGAATGTTCCAGTCTTGATGGAAAAAAGCCCAATATGTCTGTCTTTTTTGGAAAATTAGATATGGAAAGGCAGGGTGCTGTTGTGCATAATGGCACAGATAAATACAAAAGATAGCAGGAGACTCTGAGTTGTTCGGAGATAACAAGGTGTCGTCTCCCGTAGTGGCAGGCGTGTATTTATGCCACAGGACAAAGAAAAGATGCCATTAAACTTGTCATCTGACAAAATAAAGCCCTGTGAAATTAAGGTTGCAGAGAAATACTAGGGCAAGAAAACAGCAGTGCTCTGATGGCATTTTCTTCTTTAACTCATGTTAGTTGTTTTAAAATAAGTTGAATGCCTTCGGTGTGAAACGGAGAACCCTGTTTGTCCCGACGCCAAAGGATGGCACTCAGAGCAGGCACGATATTTACTACTTTCATTTTGTTTTGAGGCAGCATCTTATTGCTTATTGTGTATCGCTATTACTGCTTCCAACTGGGGCTAATTTATTTAGATTAAACAGCACAGTTGTTTATACAAAATACATTGTTTTGTCTGAGGTGGGTTAAGGAATGCAATTTCACCAAGAGATTGTTTTATGGAGTTACAGAGGGATAAAGTGTTGAAAGATTGATTACAGTAGATGAGGGGAAAAGGTTTGTGACTGTAATAGCCTGGAGGTATGTGGCAGGATAATTTGGCTTCCTCATCAAGCAGTTCTTTATCCCCACAACATATTATAATAAAGCAAAACACTTAGGTTATTTACCCATTTTTCAACCCACAGCTGCAGGTTTAACTTGTGTAATTTTGGGCTATAAGTATTTACTCTATAGACAAATTGATCATAAACCTGTCAAGTGAATAGAATGGTGCTAATCTACACCCTTATATTTAATCCAAAGGCTGGCACACACAAAATCATCTCCAACAAGGGGGTTTGACATATTTACACTGTGACTTATTCTAAATCATATCAGTGGACAAAATGGCAAGAAAATGCCCAAAGGCTTTTCTGATTACTTTCTATTTAGAGCAGTTAGTGAATGTCCTAGCCCCTGAAAGGCCAGAAAGTTGAAGGTCAAGGACAGTCAACATTGTTCAGGTCCTCTAACCTTTGGAAGATTCGTTTTTTTAGATACTGAAGTGAACTGAATTCAGTGCTTTCATGAAAGGTTGGAAATAGAATGTACCTTATTTTACATTTCAAAATTCTCAGTGGTGTGTCCTTTGAGGTGGCAGCTTTGGAAGTTGTCCACTTCTTTCAACAATGTTATGCGTTGACAGCGACACTGGCAGATTTCTGAGGATGGACATAATGCTTATATCAGCATGCTCACACAATAGCAATTACCATCGCCATGCTAACAATGTTTTAATCCCTAATTTAGTACAGCAGTCCTCGGGGCTGAATGCTAAAATCAGCGAGCTAAAATCAGCGTGCTAATTTTGTCACAATGACAGTGTTGGCATTTGAATGTAAAACATTTGTAATGTTAATCATGGTTACCACTTTATTTTGGCATATTATCATGCCGACATTTGACAATTTAAATCAAGATGGGCTGATGTTTAGGAGGTATTGGTCAAATGTGTTTTTGACCTGATGATGGCACTTGATGAAAAGTCAGAGGACCATCACAGTGATTATAATTCAGTTAATGAATGTCTTTGCAATATTTCGTGTCAATCCATCATGTATTTGTCAAGACATGTTGGTCTGTACCTAAGAGGTTAACTCTGCTGGTGGTGCAACTTGAAAACTAGTTGCTGAGACATTACAGAAAAAAGGCATAAACCTACAAAACCATATTGCCCTTTTTTGTGTTATGATGCTAAAGTGGCTTGAAACAGTGTTACCAGTATTAGATGTTACTTGTTTAGACGCTTTTATCCAAAGCGACTTACATGCTCAATACTGTGGGCAATCCCCACAGGAGCAATTTGGGGTGAAGTGTCTTACCCAGGGACACAACGACATGCTGACTGTGACCCCCTGATCCAAACACCAACGCTCTATCCACTGCGCCACAGCCTCCCAATATGACCCTAGATAACTGGATGAAGGGTATCTAACCATCTTACATTATATACTTGACTGACTGAGCATCTCTAACATCCCAAAAGAAGATTTGAAGAATTTGTTGTGACATTGAAAATGTATTGCATTTAAATAATGCTCTACACTGCTAGGTGCCTGTCTCTAGCCTTGTGTACCAAACCCATGGTTTCATACGGTCACATAACTTGAAAGTTACTTTATAGATATTTATTGTTTGAACCTTGGCTCGTATTGCATCCTCCCAGCCAGACATAGTGTGGCCTTCTTTAACCCATGACGGTGAATCCCCAAGTCACTGAGTAAACCAACAGCATTTACTATGCGACTAGAAATTCAAGGCCACACACACTCTACCCTGACTCTTCCACCTCGGAGTTTCTCAGCTTTTTCTGCTCAGTGAGTAAACATCGGCTGATATCTGATGGGTTGTGTCTGCTTGCATTCTGCCTCACTTTCCCCCGAAAATGCCCAAACTTATTTTTGAATCTATCCTAATGTCTTCATATTTGCAGCCAGTGCGTTTTATATTTAGACAACACTTTGCATATAGATAGAACATGTCTAAGAGTTGTGTTATTTCTGAGCGCAGAAATTCATGGTAGGTCTTCACCCAGTCATTGGTTGAGATTGCAGAGAAAGGGGAGCATATACAGTCCCCTCAAAAACTATTGGAACAACGAGGCCAATTGCTTTATTTTTGCTGTACACTATGTAGCAGGCACACTGAGCTCAGGAAACTGCCCATGCTCTGCTAAGCCTTGAACTCACCACAGAAGTAGGTAAACTCCTCCCCCAGACCCAACCTCCTAATTAGTTCATAAGGGAACTAATTATGTTGTGAACGCGGTCGGCTCTTAGTTCCATGGGGGTACTAAGTACGCCAAAGTACAGTACTTGGTGTGAAAGCGGCTCTTGTCTCCACTTGAGTGTTGGTGAAATGAACCTCCTGTTAACCTACTAAGCCCTGAGCCTGTTTTTCAGGTCTCAGGCTCGAAAATGACATTCCCAGAACAAATGACCATATCTTCCCTTCTAAAAGGGTTACATTAATAATCTTTTTTTTCTCAAAGCAAGGTTACATCTGTGAGTTGGATGTAGAAGTGTCATAATCAATATAGATGTTGTTATTTTAAAGTAAATGCAGATTTATATTATATATAAATATATATATATTATATTAATATATATATAATTTATATTAATATATAATATAAATCGGCTGCATTAAATATTACACATCTGCCGTAGTTATTTATTTATAGAGCCCTGATTAGAAGACTTCTAGACAAACTGGACTTATTGAATTATTTTTTTTATATGTTATATTAGATGAAAAAAATATTAAGAGTATATACAAAATAGGGGGAAAGTAGAAGGGCAATGATAGAAATATAGAATATCAAAAATCAAGAAGATACTGTAAGTGATCTCAAAAATAAAACAATTTACGTGCCGGATGTACAAAGATATTAATAGGAGGATGTGCAAAACAGAAAAACGAATTCACCTTTATTTAAACATTGAAGAATACTTTAGGTTTTCTTTTAAATAAGAAAAAAGCTTTGGGTGTATCTACAGATAAATATTAAGCCTGACAAAGTACTTAACGTCTAATATATTGCTTTCCTGCAATGTTAACTATGCTGAAGCACTTATTCTAACTGATATTATACATATGAATTATACTCTTATGTATGTAGATAGTAAAATAAATGTGCAGAATTTGACAGTTTAATGGTGGGAGCGATACACACATATTGATAGATGTCTTGTAGGGCTGTCCCGAATACCATTTTTCGGGCTCCGGATATTCGGTAGTAATCAGCAGCGAATATTCAAATATTCTGTGCGGAGAGATTTGTATTTTTTTTAAATAAAATCTTTTTTCAAAAACTCTTAACACGCTCCGAATCCGAGACACCTGACAACATGCTGTTAAGCAGAAGCGCAGAAAGAGCATACTATTACGATTTATATTTATTTATTGTCTCGCAAACATTCAAACTAAATGTGTCCTCTGTAGGGTAACTGTAGGGTCTGCTGTATTGTTGAGGATGTTGATGGCTGGGATGCGTGGGGATGCACCTATGGACACAAGTTATTATTAGGCTGAGCTACTCAACTTTATGCCATTGACTTAGCCCCAGATGTTCCCACATGACTCCTATTATTTTCACTATTCGGATAAAATTAAAAAAACTAATATAAAAAAACAATTTGGTTGCTTGCTTGAAACTATTTTTCAAGCAAAGTAAGTGCACGTTTTTATCATGTGTAACGTTACTGTTTAAACGGCGGATAAAGCAGCTTCATCATGACAACTTGACAACAGCTAAGCTAAGCTAGGCTACTACTTACAGCAGTGTTCACCAACCTTTTTAAGCCCAAGATCACCGACCTCGGCCTAGGTGAAAGGCGAGATCTAACTATTGCAGAATTGAGTGAAAAAGACGGCACAGACAATGCTTCCAATTTGAGGCCTTTTATATAGGCTAATTGCATCTGAATTACTGTTACAATAAAGGCTCCATTATCAGCTCACGGCATCATAGCCGTGGGAACATGTTTCAAATGGGGGGTGCTGTGGGGATGACACCAGGGCCGGTTTTGACCAGTTTGCTGCCCTAGGCAAGATTTTAGCTGGCAATGAAAAACCTCTACAAAAGACCGCTACACTACAAACAGAGAAACGTATTGATATGGTGGACAGCTTATATAAAAAGGCTTAAAATGTATTCAGTATTGCATGAA
Organism: Notothenia rossii; assembly: GCF_949606895.1. Taxonomy (NCBI): domain Eukaryota; kingdom Metazoa; phylum Chordata; class Actinopteri; order Perciformes; family Nototheniidae; genus Notothenia; species Notothenia rossii. The sequence continues at coordinate 28,341,515 of NC_136902.1, read as the reverse complement.
CATGTTTTAATTCGGGGGTGGACTTCACATCCAAGATTTTTTTTTACATTTTAAAGTAAAATGCTTAAATCTGGTGCACTTTGAGCCCCCAAACTAGAGACTGATCTAGGGGATACAACTCTAAAACACCCATATGAAAAAGATCGGTTTGCATTTTAATAATCAAATAAGTATGTGAACATATCCAATAACCTACCATAGCAAATAACAAATAAATGTAGGCTAACTTGTTTTATTTTTGTGGTTAATTTATATCTTATTTTATCAGTTAACATTTATTTATTTATGCATATTTTTAAATATCTCCAGTTTTAAACAATATTTTTGGTTTACTGTCCTATATTATACATTGGAATGATTTCAAACCTGTTTTTATTTATCCTAATAATTATAAAGGAGTGCCTTGGAAATATTTGTTTACATAAATTGTGATCAAAACGTTTGAGACCCACTGAGATAACCTAGACTAAAGTGAACTATCTAAACACTCAGAGTCCTTTACCTCACTGAGCCTCTCAGTCTGACTGGAGATCTCTCCCTCCACATTATTGTAGAAACAGCTTCTTATATCAGCGCAGCAGAAGCTAACAACATTCCCCGCCGGTACCTGTGCACCCCCTCTCTCTATCTATCTATCTATCTATCTCTCTCTCTCTCTCTCACGCTGGCTGTGAGCTGCGGGCGCCTGATAAGCCAACATCCCCCACTTTCATCACTTACAGCACAAATGGAAAATGTAACCGGTGTGAAAAGGGTGTTACATTTACTTAATTATGAATGTTGTTACATCAAGGCTGAAAATTCATTTTTTTGTATTATATTTGTATTTAATCTTGTGGAAGTGCAGATCCCCTGTCCTCCACCAGGGGGTGCTGCAGCACCCTCAGCACCCCTACTTCCCACGGCCCTGCACGGCATATAGGCAGGGGTAAAGTGCTATTGGGGGGCGGACCTCACCTCCTCTAGGGGGGTCCGGGGGATGCTCCCCCGGGAAGATATTTTTTTAAATATTGAAGTTGAAAGCATCAATCTGGTGCACTTTGAGAGCAACATGAAGAGATCTATGGATACCTCTCTCAGCACCCATATGAAACAGAACTGTAAACAGATTTTCTTTTTCTTCATGGATATTTTACAAATCACTCCCCTTTTAAACTGTATTCTTGTTTTACTGCCATATAGTAGGCTATTTCATACCTGTTTTTCATTTATTCTCTTATTGTTTTTATAACTATAATGATCATAGCTTGTTGTGGAAACAGCTCCTTATGTCCGTTAGTGCAGCTAGCTAACCAGATGCTAACATCACGGTCCCCGCTAGCACCGGTCCCTCTCTCTCCCTCTCTCCCACTCTCCCACTCTCTCTCCCTCTCTCTCTCCCTCTCTCCCTCTCTCTTTCACACTAAATGCGCTATTGCCACACACACACAGAGCCGAGCTTGAATGACACAAGCACACGTGTATTTCCATGCAACTCTCTGATTGGTCTGGTGTCTTGCCTCTGTTGCGTTCACTGAACACGGGAAATTACAGTCCTGCCGTTGTCTCTTGTGTCATGATGAGGTTCACGTAAAGCATGGTTAATGTATTATATTATTGAGGTGTCTCAAATATACGTCAATCAAGTGGCACCTGGTAACGGGGTGGTAGATGATAGGTTTACATTTAAAAACATATTTTTCAAACATTATTATTTTAATTAGATTTTTATTTCTTTTGTTACTTTCTTTTTTAACGGTCCGCGATCTATCCGCACCACACTCGCGATCGACTGGTTGGCGACCACTGACTTACAGCATGCAGGTGACTTTTCAGAGTTGTTGTGCCACCGTGGTAGGCCAGTTTCTTATCGCATATTTGGCACATATTCTTCTTACCGTCGTCCAATTTAAAATGGTCCCACACAGCTGAATTCTTCGGCATTTTGTGGGTGAAACGAGGTGAAGCGAGGTGAAGCGTGCAGTTTGCGTTCGTGACTGTGAGTGAACGCGATGTCAGGACCACAGGCTGAGATTGTATATATTTCCGCATTTTAACAGTGCAATTCAAAAGTATAAATATAGAATAAGAATATGGCAATTCGCCTTTATTAATAGCATACATTTAGAAAAAAATTTTAAAAAAGAGGAAAAAAATAAATAAAAAAACGAAGATCGGAATAATGAAATTGAAACCTGAATAGTTGGCCAATGAACGAATATTCGAATAGTCGAATATTCGGGTACAGCCCTAATTTCTTGTAATGCACTGTTGAGGAACCTGCGACCCAAGTTTTTAATTTATTGCATAACTTCAACGTAGTTGTATCAGACACAAGTACGGGCACGAGCAAAAAATAGGACTCAAGAGCACAACCAGGCAAAAAGGTCTTTAGTCAAACGTTTAATCCAAAAGGTAAAAATAAAACAGGCAATGACCAAAAAATGTACTGACTGGAAGCAACAAAAAAAACAACCAACTAGGTTGGTACAAGTGCTAAGCAGCTAGAACAATAGCTTATGTCAGGAGAGTAACATGGAGCACTTTCTGCTATACAGACAAGACGAACTGGCACTGACCAGGGAAACAGCACAGACTAAATACACAGGTGAGGAGTAATGATTAGGGACAGCTGAGACTCATTGAGGCCAGGCAGGTGATTAACAGGGAACGAAAATACACAGGTGAGGGAGTGAGGCGATCAGCCAGGGCCAGAATGTGACAGTACCTCCCCCCCTCAACGACCGGCACCGGACGGTCCAGGCTCGTGACCGGCAGGCTTCCGTGTTCTTTGAAGATACCCATTCCCTCTCCTCAGGACCATCCCAGCTAGCGGGGAACGTTCTCACAACTTTGGCTAACGTTACCTATTGGTTCTAACAAGGTTTTAAATAAACGTTTTAACCTGATGTTCAAAGAACCTTTTTAGGATGTTTATTTGTTCAAATAATGTTCCTATAAGGTTTAAGGTTAACTAAGACATAACGTTTGAACTGCAACCTTCAGAGGATGTTTTGAGGATGTTATTAAGGCCTGAGATGACAGAAAGTTTTTTTATAAAATGTTCCTTTAATGTGATATGTTAACAAAGGTGGAACGTTTTGCCTGCAACATTCTAAGGATGTATTTTGGACGTTGTTAGGTAACACATTAAAGATTTTCTTTATAAAACGTTCCCTCAATGTTACATGATAACAAATGAAGAACATTTTCAAAGCAACATTCTGAAAATGTTTTCAGGATGTTATTGAGGCCTGAGATGAGTGAAAGGGTTGTATAAAATGTTCCCTCAATGTTTCATGATAACAAATTAAGAACATTCTCCAAGAAACATTCTGAAAATGTTTTCAGGATGTTATTGAGGCCTGAGATGACAGAAAGTGTTTTATAAAATGTTCCTTTAATGTGATATGTTAACAAAGGTGGAACGTTTTGCCTGCAACATTCTAAGGATGTGTTTTGGACGTTGTTGGGTAACACATTAAAGATGTTCTTTATAAAACGTTCCCTCAATGTTACATGATAACAAATGAAGAACATTCTCCAAGAAACATTCTGAAAAAGCAGATATTGCATGTTTGCGGTAGCATGTGTGAGTTCCCAGCTAGAAATGTTTGTTACCATTCGTTGTTCTAGGAATGTTTTCAGCGGGACGTTTTATTTTGGTTCCCAGAATGTTCTTCTGAAAGGTAAGATAACGCTCTTCAAAAACATTCTTGAAATGTTTGGTGATAACCTTCTTAAGATGTTTTGATAACCTTCTTAAGATGTTTTTGATAACATTATTAGAACATTATGCCCTAATATTCTTAAGACGTTTTCTGCGGGGCGTTTTATTTTGGTTCCCAGAATGCTCTTCTGAAAGGTAGGATAACGTTCTCTAAAAACATTCTTAACATTTTTGGTGATAACTTTCTTAAGATGTATGAGCGCATACATCTGAGTAATAAGTGTCGTTTGAATTCTCTACATGATAGGAAAGGAGGTTTCAAACTTCCTTCATAACCTCCTTTAGCTTAGGAACCTCCCTTACCGAAAGGAGAGGAGAAAATGCTGCCCCACAATGCCTTGCAGCTGCAGCATTTGCCATCACACAACAGTCGGCCAATCACAGAAACAACCGATTATGACGGAGAAATTATATCATGAAACTTACGGTGCTTATTAAAGAGCATCTTGCAGGTTTTTATTTTTTCTACATTTATGCTTAAACTTGTTTGAAAATTACTATTAAAAAAGTGAATGAAGGATTTGATATGTTTTACGAGACATAAGGGCAGGAATTCAGAGGGAAAGGAGCAATTTTGAGCTCTGCTATTAAAAACGTTTTTTTTTTAAGGTCATACGTGAAACGCGTCATATTACATCACACAGGGGACACATCTCCGCTCTCTGACCACGGGTATAGTAGAGTTGCGTTGAGTAGAGCGGTTGTGTTTTAAGGAGCTGGTATTTTTCGGTAGTTTTACATTGTATTTCACCATTTGTAATCATGGTGCAGGCTGGTGTTTGTGCAGGTTGCACAAATACCAGCCTGTCAGGACATCGAGTCCACAGTAAAAAGGACCGGAGCTAGCGTTCGTTCCTGGGTGCGTTGTGCATCCACCTCCCTGCAGCACATACTCTCCACAGCTTTATCAGGAAACCGTATTACTTCTCTCTCCCCCCCCCCCCTTCGCTGCTCTCTCTCTCTCCCCTCCGGTACACGGCACCGTAAGACAAAGTGTGGAGTTTCATTAGGTAACGCTGTGGTGGATGTACTGCTCCAGCCGTCTCCTTTGTGTTTCCCCCTGTCTGTGTTGTTTGTGTGTGCCTGGTGGCTGTCACTCCTGGCTCCCGGCTCAACCTCCACTCACCTGCTGCAATCAGCTGTGCACCCTCCCCGACTACACACCTGCTTTCCATCAAGCCATTTACAACGACATATCAACGGAGGCTCCACAACCTTTCTCCGCCAGATCGTCAAGTATCAGCCGTATCTCGCGTCTCTCCTCCGGTACACAGCACCGTAGTGTGGAGTTGCATTAGGTAAGGCGAGATACGGCTGATACTTGCGCATTAGTTTCTGTTATGGATCAGTATCAACAGTCCTGCCAGTAACGTTACTATATTATCAATGCTACTTTAGTTATAGCCTGATATATGATAGCTAACTTTACAATGTTGAGATGTGACGTTAGCTAACATTCTGTAGCTAACGCCGGTCACTCACCAAGATAGCTGCCCAGTTCTACACTGGTTCTCCTCACACCACAGCTCAATTTCTCTCCGATGGCCGTTATTTCTTCTAATCCTTGGCTGCTCCTGGTCTCTTGGACGCCTAGCAGGCTCATAATTATAAGGTTGTGGTCCGTCATATGCATTCGAATATTCATGTTCAACTTCTTCTGTGTCTCCTGTGTCGAAACTAGCATTGGGATCCATGTTTATTAATACGTTACACCGGCCGCTCTCCCCCTTGTGTCCCCCGTGTTACGTCACACGCGGGAGGTCACGTGCCGAGGCTTTTTTATGTGGAAGTGAACATTTCTTACAAAAACTACGCCAGATGTCACTGTAGTGTATATTTCTGTATATTTAAAAAAAAATCTAGTGTATTCATCATTTTCCTACACATTTACTCACAGGTGTCTTTAACCTGGAAGTTGCTCTTTAAGCATTTTAAAACGTATGTGGTAAGTTGCCAAAGTGCTTTTTTTTTAACGTTAGTTTTCACTGAAATGATTAAATAAAGTCAACATTTCACAGAGCTGTGTGGGGTTTGTTCAACTTTTAAAATATGTTTGAATGGTGATATACACAGTGATAGATGTTAAGGACTAACGTTTATAATAAATACATCCCAGCTAGCGGGGAACGTTCTCACAACTTTGGCTAACGTTACCTATAGGTTCTAATAAGGTTTTAAAGAAAAAATGTAATCTGATGTTCAAATAACCTTTTTAGGATGTTTATTATTTCAAATAATGTTCCTATAAGGTTTAAGGTTAACAAAGACATAACGTTTTAACTGCAACATTCAGATGATGTTTTGAGGATGTTATTGAGGCCTGAGATGACAGAACGTTTTTTATAAAATGTTCCTTTCATGTGATATGTTAACAAAGGTGGAACGTTTTGCCTGCAACATTCTAAGGATGTGTTTTGGACGCTCTTGGGGTAACACATTAAAGATGTTCTTTTATAGAACATTCCCTCAATGTTACATGATAACAAATAAAGAACATTCTCCAAGCAACATTCTGAAAATGTTTTCAGGATGTTATTGAGGCCTGAAATGACAAAGTGTTTTATAAAATGTTCCTTTAATGTGATAAGTCAACAAAGGTGGAACGTTTTGCCTGCAACATTCTAAGGATGTGTTTTGAATGTTGTTGGGGTAACACATTAAAGATGTCCTTTTATAGAACATTCCCTCAATGTTACATGATAACCAAAGAAGAACATTTTGAAAGCAACGTTTGGATGATGTTTTCAGGATGTTATTATTTTTTTATAAAACGTTGCTGTTATGGCAAATATTAACACGGTCATGGTCAACGTCAGATTTATTTCTAGAGCGCTTTAAAAAAACAAACTTGTTGCATTTGTTTGAAAAGGATGTTTTAAAAAAAATCTGATGTCACCATATTTTCCTTTTGAAAAAAACAAGCACGTAATTTATGATATTGCATGTTTGCGTAGGCATGTATGAGTTCCCAGCTAGACATTGTTGGTTCTAAAAACATTTTGAGAATGTTACCATTCATTGTTCTAGGAATGGTTTAATCGAGAAGTTTTATTTTGGTTCCTAGAATGTACTTCAGAAAGGTAGGATAACGTTCTCTAAAAATATTCTTAAAATGTTTGGTGATAACATTGTTCGAACATTATACCCCAAGTGTTTTTGTTATTTATGCACATATCTCTAGTGTCATATGATCCATATAATAACACTTAGAAAACCAAAGACAGACATATAGAAGAACGGACCGACTATCACTGCCCGTCCCTGAAACCCCTGTTAGTGTTTGTATGTGTTTCTTTCTACTGTCTGTCTCTCTTTCTGCCTGCTGGTCTGCTCTACTCGGCTGGGAGCAATCTCCAATCAACCACACCTACAACCTGCTCATCAGCCACACTATGAAAACCTGCAGCCTGCACTCATTCCCTGCCGGAGTGTTGCCGTGAACGGTTTGTTGCGTGCCGCTCTAGCTTTTTACCAGCATATTCTTTGACAACTTTGCCTGCTTTTGCGTTACACTGATTTTTGTGTCTCTCCCAGGAGGAATCCAAGGCCTTCCACCCTCCCAAGACCAGCCAGGCCTCTCCACCCACCCTGGAACAACTGTTTCCCACTGATAACCAACCTCCACTCCCAGCTCCCCTTTTCTAATAAATAAATGTTACTTTCACCAGCTGATTCCGTGTCATCCTTTTACATGTGTTAATAGTCAAATTCCAAAAGTTAAGTAAACTATCATAATCATCCTAATGACCACATTGGTCAGTCCACTTACCCAGGAATTTTGAGTTGAACAATTACAGGAATATTATGTCTTCATGTTCAAATAATGTAAACATATTTTAGTAAATTGTTACCATAGAACATTTGCATAATTTCTTTAACATAAACCATGTTATCCTTCTCTAAAATAATAACATTCTGGCAACATAACGATCTAACTTGCAGCTGAAAATGTTTTGAGAACAGTAGGGCATAATGTTCTAACAATGTTATCAAAAACATTTAAAGAATGTTTTTAGAGAACGTTATCCTACCTTTCAGAAGAACATTCTGGGAACCAAAATAAAAGCTTCTGGCGATAAAGTTTTAAGAACAGTAGGGAATGATTTTCTAACAATGTTATCAAAAACATTTTAAGAATGTTTTTAGAGAACGTTATCCTACCTTTCAGAAGAACATTCTGGGAACCAAAATAAAAGCTTCTGCTGAACACGTTTTAAGAATAGTAGGGCATAATGTTCTAACAATGTTTTCAAAAACATTTTAAGAAGGTTATCACCAAACATTTTAAGAATGTTTTTAGAGAGCGTTATCCTACCTTTCAGAAGAACATTCTGGGAACCAAATAAAAACTTCCCGCAGAAAACGTTTTAAGAATAGGAGGGCATAATGTTCTAACAATGTTATCACCAAACATTTTAAGATTTTTTTTAGAGAATGTTGTCCTACCTTTCAGAAGAACATTCTGGGAACCAAACAAAAACGTCCCGCTGAAAACCTTCCTAGAACAATGACTGTAATATTCTCAGAATGTTTTTAGAACCAAACATTGCTAGCTGGGATAGCCCTTCCAATCCACCAGATACTGGCGTCCACAACCCCGCCGGCGAGCCGCCAGGAGCCGCTTGACAGAATAAACTGGCCCTCCATCAATGAACGGGGGGGCGGTGGGGGTCTGGAGGCAGGGACCAGAGGGTTCTCTTTGACCGGCTTGATCCGAGCCACATGGAAAGTTGGGTGCGACCTCATCGACCTGGGAAGCTTGAGTCTCACAGCAACAGGATTAATAATCTTTGAGACAGGGAAGGGACCAACTAAGCGAGGAGCCAACTTACGGGACTCGACCCTGATTCAACACAACATCTTTAGGGAAGCCATGTAACCGGAAACCATTGGACAGGACAACCTGTGCCGTTTCCTTGGCAGAGGGTAACTTGGGCCGAGGAACAAAGTGCACCAACTTTGAGAATCTGTCGACAATGGTCAAAATGGTTGTGTTACCTTGGGACAGGGGAAGACCCGTTACAAAGTCCAGAGAGCATCCGACCAAGGGCGAGTAAACACAGGAAGGGGACGAGAAACTTTGTTCCGAGCACACACTGGGCAGGCAGCAACATACTCCCCCACTTCACTCTCCATTTTGGGCCCCCAGAAGCGTTGCTTGACCACAAATATGGTCCGTTTGATCCCCGGATGGCAGGAGAGAGGGGACGCATGAGCCCAGTGGATGACCTGAGAGCGAAGAGGAGAGGGCACAAACAACCTGTTCCGAGGGCAACCATTCGGCCCTGGGTTACCAACATTTGCTTCTCTGATCCTCTCCTCAATAGCCCAGGTAACAGCACCCACCATACATGAGGGAGGCAGGATGGTAATAGGGGGAGAATGGTCAGAGCCCGTATCATAGAGACGGGAGAGAGCATCAGGCTTAGTGTTTTTAGAACCAGGACGATAAGACAGTGAAAAGTTTAACCGATTAAAAAAAAGGGTTGAGTCTCTTCGCTGTGCGCAGGTAATCCAGGTTCTTGTGATCGGTCCAAACAAGAAATGGCACTTCAGCTCCCTCTAACCAGTGGTAAAGATCTTAGCACCTTGTAACTGGTCGAAAGCTGATGACATAAGAGGAAGGGGATACCTGTTCTTGATGGTAATGTCGTGCAAACCTCGATAGTCAATGCAGGGGCGAAGTGACTTGTCTTTCTTTGCCACAAATAAAAATCCGGCTCCAGCGGGAGAGGAAGAAGGTTGAATTAATCCAGTGGCAAGTGAAGACTCCACATATTCCTTCATCGCCCGTGTCTCTGGAGCAGATAGGGAATAAAGGAGACCCCTGGGTGGTGAAGAGCCTGGTAACAAGTCTATAGCACAATCGTACACACGATGAGGGGGCAGCGAGGTGGCTCTGGCCTTTTTAAAAACCTCCTTAAGGTCATGGTAACACTGAGGGACCTTGGAAATGTCAGGGAAATCAGGATCGGAAATGTCTTGAATTACAGGGACAGCTGGAGGAGCAGTCAGGGAACATTTGGACGGAAAAAAGGTACTTAAACATCCCTTACACCAAGCAATAATCTTGCCAGTGGACCAGTCTATGTGGGGGTTATGTAGGGTAAGCCAGGAGTACCCCAAAAATTGGGTGTTCGGGGGACTGAAAAACATGAAAGACGAGAAGCTCAGTGTGATCATCCTGGAAACTTAGCTGAAGAGGTTGGGTGTGGTGAGTTCCCCTAAAGAGAAGACGGCCATCCAAGGCACTTGCTTCCATTGGTCTTGGAAGGGGGAAGGTCTCAAGGTTCAGTTTCTTAGCCAACTCAAAGTCTATAAAACTGGTATCTGAGCCAGAGTCTAACAAAACAGGACGCCTGAGAACCACAGAAGACGAAGAAAGAGTGACATTTGGGAGACAACGTGAGGGACTAACATTAAGTGTAGTACGGCTCACCAGTGCCCTCTTCTTTACTGGTGAGCCAGATCTTTTAGTAGGCGACAGCTGGCGACTGAGTGTCCCCGTTCACCACAGTAGAAGCACCTGCCCTCCCGCAGGCGGCGCTGTCGCTCTTCAGGAGTCAGCTTGTTCCAGCCGAGCTGCATGGGCTCCTCCAGAAGCCAGGGCCTGGGGTGATTCCATGAGGACGAAGAGCTGGGCGAAGACTGCCTCTTGTGGGAGAAACAGGGAATCGTAGTGTCTCTCTCTCGCTCCCTCTCTATCAATCGCTTGTCAATCTTAATAGTCAATGAAATTAGGGAGTCCAAATCAGCTGGAAGCTCAAGGGGAGCTAACTGATCCTTTAATGTGCCGAACAATCCATAAAGGAAAGCATCAAACAATGCTGATTGGTTCGAGTCACTGTCCACTGCCAGGGTACGGAACTTTATAGCATAGTCAGAAACCCTCTGCTTACCCTGGCGCAATCCAACGAGTGCTCTGGCTGCCTCCCGCCCTGGTGGGATGTGCTGGAAGATCTTGGTGAAGGTCTCAGAGAAGAGATCGAGGGAGTCACAAACAGGAGACCCTCGCACCCACTCTGCCATCGCCCAAGACACAGCTCGGCCAGAAAGGTGGGAGACAATGTATGCCACCCTTGAGCGCTCAGATGGGAAGCATGCAGCCTGGAGCTCAAAGTGGAAGCCGCATTGAGCCAGGAAAGCCCGACAATCACCGGAATCCCCAGAAAACCACTCTGGTCGGGAGAGGTGAGAGGACAGGGTCGGAGTTGGAGACTGGACTGGAGTAGGATCCACTGGGAAAACAGGCAATGGGGGAGCTGGAGGAATTGGCTGGAGTAATAGTTTTTGGATATTTTTGACCAAATAACAGACCTGCCCACCAAAAGACGACGACAAAACAGGCTCCTGTCTCTCGGCCATCAACCTTAATTCCTGGCGAAGCCCGGTAAGTTCCTGCTCTTGGTGTTAAATCCTGCTCCCTGGACACTGAAGAGCAGTCAGTCACTATTCATTTTTGTTAAAATGTTCAATCAATGGAACATTTGGCACATTTATTTATCTGTTTATCTTGATCCCAAATGTGTCCAAATACATTGTAATTGAGGGGGGTGAAATAACCTGTAGAAAGGCAAATTGAGTATAATTTACCTTTCTGCAGCACAAATTTGGTCGGTACCAAAAAAAACTAAACCATGCACTGTTCCTTATTTTACTATTTTCATCCTTTTTTATTATTTTATTAGTGCTGTGAAAATGAACACTGAAAGTATCATGACAACAGGTTTTCATGAAGGAAGCTTTACATGTGCATGAGGTAAATGTAAAGGCAGGGGAAATTAGAAAGGAACCCAGTGTATTGGGCAATGAGGTTAACACATCTTTACTATTTCAGGATTTACAGCATACTCAAACGTATAGTATACAACATTTAATGAATACTGCTAAAACAATGCAAACCATAACTCTGGTGTGAAGATGTACAATTAAATGGCCAGTGAGTCTATATTCAAGTTTCTCTGATATGAAGAATCTAGTTTTATTAGTCTGCAAAAAAAAAAGAAAAGGCATCTTTAAAATAGAAATGGGTCCCTATAGCCGCAATCCGTATAATTATATTTTAGGAAATAACAACGAAATATTCATTTAAAAAGTAATGAACATTTTCGTGAAGGAGCTGTTGTTTTCAGATATACCTGTCTTTATTGGAAAAGTAAAGGTTTTTTTTCAAATAGGAAGTGTAAGCTCTCATCAACAAAACAACAATAACATCAGTTCCATGAATAGGTGAAACGTAACAAGCGTAACCATACCAACAGATTATTATAAACTTTCCAGTCCACCAATCCCAACACTTCTTGACTGTATTATTACATTTACTCACTTTGAGTGAAGTGCATTGAATTTCACACTGTTAGTGTAAATAAAACATCATGTATTCTGCTTGGTCTACCTCGGAAAAAATACATAACAGGACCTTTTTGAAAGCCATTCTTATCTCTTGTTCTCTCCTTGAGTCCGTAACAGTCTGTGTCTAAACAGAATAAAATAATCCCTCAGACCCTGGAGCAGCACACACTGTCGGGAGGGGATTATTGACTCAATGTCCCAAATAGGTGTTATACCTCTCTAGAGTGATATATAGTGTTGTCAGGCTTGGTCATTTCATTAGAGACAGCCACATAGATGCAATGTGTAATGGACTTTCGCAGCTTTTCAAACAAGCTGAACGTCTCGTAAAGACAAACCAGGCAAAGGGCATTCACTTGGATCCAAACATCATTGTTCAGTACATCTTCTTGGCAAAATATAATTCTCTTCCGATATAGGGGATACTGTCTCAGAAACAGTTTTCCTTGTTTGAGACTCAAAGCTAAGCTTTGAAATAGACATGTTTCTGCTTTAAACCTACTTTGTCTTGTATCACCAGAATCACATAGTGGCTAATGCTATATAATGCATACTTAAGGTAAATAATAGCTGTGTTACTAACATTAGTTTGCTGACTTTTCTCTACTTGTGCTCCTCTTAAGGTGCATTAAAAGTCAAGGGGAAACAAATGTTCACCTTGCTGTGTTCGAAATAATTGCAGTCCATCTTCAGCTAATTTGGTATAGTTCAAATCAGCTAATGCAAAATACTTTATTTAAATTATCTTACTAAACTGGATAATATAAGTGATTTTAAATGCTTCATGGCATCAAATTTGACTTTTAAAAAAGGTTAAGTGTTCATTTCCTTTTAGCTGTTTTAATTGCTAAGGTTCAACATTTCCCTTTAATGGGTGGTGACGGATCATAACTCTACATTAATTAAAAATGAAAACCACTAAACACTACAAGAAGAACAATTTCAATTTATAACAAAATTATGAAGCTGCTGCTAAACATGTGTTAATAAAAAAATATTTGCAGTCAGTGGTAAGCTTTTGGACAAACATTAGATTCAATAAAGTGGAGTTACTCACATATCTGACTTTGCATGTATATTTGTAACATTAAAGAACCAGTCCAGGAATGGCCAAAATTATTTGTTTTCCTTTTAAACAAATGTAGCATAATGATCCATCACAACCCATCAAAATGAGACAACACTTACCCAATTAAAACTTCCCTCCTAGCTATTATTTAAAGGAGATTGGCACTTTATTGGAGTTTGAATAGACTAATTAAAGGTCACATGTCATGCTTTTCCGGTTATTACCCGTCCCCTTGTGTGTTATGAAGGTTTTTCTGCATGTAAACAGTGTGCAGAGTCAAAACCCTCAAAGTACACCCTGTAGCGAGTAAAACTCTAAAACAGAAAATACCTCCCCAAAACGCCTCGTTGGTGAAACATCATCATGACGTCATCATCCATTTGATTCTTCCGGGTACGTGTTTACGAAAGCACGTACCCGGAACTAAATGGGCCAATCCGTGGAGCCGTTACGTTACGTCCGCGGAGTTACGTTAAGCCCCCGCTGATTGGTCCAAATTGACCAATCCACACACACACACTCAGTGCAAGCAGCCCTACTGATTTCTGCTCCCTGCTGCAGGCTGATAACAGACAGTTGGGATTGCGCGAAATTCTCTCTGCAGACCCATTCTCACAGCGTTTATCAACCTATAAACCTTTTTCTTACTCAATATCAAGCCACGCTTATTGTTTTTATTTCGGCTGTGACTTTGTGTGTGTTCAGGTTGAGTTTGGCTGTGTTTGGCTGTGTATCGCTAAACAAGGACGGGGGGGCGGGGGGCGGGAGGAACTGCAGCGAGCCGTTTAGTGGAGAAAGTGAATACTGCTGAATATACATACTTTACAGAGATGCTGTATGCGAAACCAATGTGAGTTTGGAAAATTGCACAGTATTTTTCTTTTTTAGTATGTAACAATGGAATTATGATCAGTGGAAATGGCCATGACATGTGACCTTTAAATGACAAAATCACATGAATTAGCTGTAATATGACCTTGCTTAATGAGGTATTTTGAAATGTTCAGAAAAAATTGGCTTGCTACAACTTTAGTACGTTTTTCTTTTGCTGTGGAGGGCAATTTAAATCCTCTGAAGAGGTATGACGCCTCGTGACAACAGCCACACATGGTCTTTTTATCTTATGTCTTCCTTTTTGACTACAGGGCTTTCCAGGGGCAAGCCTGTGGCCAAGCCAAGCCTTAAAAGCCACAAACAAACTCCTGTCAGTTAGCCAGTTGGAGGCCATTTCAGACCCTGCTGCTTGTGTTAAAGGTCCCATGTCATGCTTTTCAGGTTATTACCCATCCCCTTGTGTGTTATGAAGGTTTTTATGTAAACGGTCTGCAGAGTCAAAAACCCTCAAAGTACACCCTGTAGCGAGTAAAACTCTAACACAGAAAATACCTGTTTATGCTGCCACACTGTGAGCTGGCTCACTGGTGTGGGGTTGGAGAGACAGCGAGACACCGCGGAACTCAGCCTGGGCATACACACAAACTCCCAGCCAGGCTGCAGGTGTGTGTGTGTTTCGGGCTGGATTTCGCTGTGTCTCGCTCAGAGGTTGCGCTCATACTTGTCAACCCTCCCGATTTTCGCGGGAGACTCCCGATTTCATTGCCCTCTCCCGGTTTCCTCCCGGGGTCATATTTCTCCCGCATTTCTCCCGATTTCTGACAAAATCAGATTTACACACGACTGTTTCCACTCGGACTTTAATACAGCTACACCATTGTTTGGTTTCCATGGTAACACGTCTCTTTAGTAGCACGCGCAACTCAAAGTCTGAGAGGGTGAGGCAGATATTCACAGAAAACAGAACAAGAATCGACAACTACTCTACTCTCTGGTCACTCCTTTCATGTAAAATACAGGTCCAGCCCATACATATGCTCCATCAAGGACGATGCTAGAGGCCGCAAGGCAGTGCACTTAAAACTACAATAAGCATGTTAATGTTAATCTAACAGCTCCGGCGATACACTATTAGCCAGCTCTGTCCCCGTTATTTTCACAAACACCCACGCCTCTGTTAGTACACATTTACTGACACAAACATTTGTATCATCTGTTGTAGACTAGGGTGACCAGACGTCCCCATTTTCCGGGGACAGTCCCCGTTTGTATTGCCCTGTCCCCGGTTGAAACTGTCCCCGGAAATGTCCCCGTTTTTTAATATATGTTAAAAACACATAGCAACGTGAAATAAAACGTTTCATGTCAGGAAACACTGGGTAAACAGACTGTGGTCGAGCCAGCCCCCACTTCGGAAAACACAGTCAAGCCAGCCCGCACATTGTATTGCGGTGCGCGAATATCCTATGCGTTACGGTCGAGGCCTGTAAAAACTGCCTTCAAAATAAAAGCGTTTACTCAGTCAATAACAAATATCAAATATACCTAAAAAACACACCAAACATATTCATATATACTGGAGCTTAAATTAAGAAATATTTACTATATAATGTGATCAATAATAATTTAAAACAAACTACATATAACTACCACATTATAACTGAGTGAATGTAAAATGTAAGGATACAGTTATGAAGACATATCTCTGACATTTCCACTGGGTGACTAATTTCAATTGATGTTGACACCATCTCACAACACTCCTCAAATAACATTACTTTCTGAAGCACAATTTAAAATGTATGCTGTTTAAAATCTCAAATTAGATCTATTGTCCATCGTATATTTTGATTATTATTTAATGGGGACCGTCCATAATCAAAGAGTCATTCGAAGTCAATCAAATACTTATTTCACTACAGGGTGATAGCAGGACACCCCATCTAGTCACTCAGAGAGAATCTGGACAATCTGATGTAGTTTCAAAATAAAAGACCTTTGAAGTCTCATATGAGCTATCGTCCTTCTGTTTGTATCCAACAGTTCAAATGTTCTCATTACATTGAACCAGAATTGTCCCCCTTTTTTCTTTAACAGCGAAGAAAATTGATATGTTAATGAGATTTTGACCGCAAAACTCAAAATGTCCCCGGTTTTCATTTTGAAAATCTGGTCACCTTATTGTAGATCCAAATAAATATATATACATATATACATATATGTATATATATATATATATATATATATATATATATATATATATATATATACAGTGCAATAAGCTTCTTAGTGCAATAAGAAGCTATGGGACGTTAATCTACGTCGGTAATATTAACTTTATTTAATACAACATTTACGGTACAACGTTTAAATCATACAGCCCATGTAGTAAAATATTTTACAAATGATGAATTACAGCAAACATGTGCAAAATATCCATTATTACAGCTCCGTGGGCTAGCAGTAAGGCGATATGGGTCCGTTCTTATTGGGCATCCATGGGTAAAGGTAAAACGCATGTAGTACTGAATCATAGACTGTGTACTGAACACGTAACATGAACGTGCCGGGTGGCGCGGTCCCGTGGGTTGGATGCACGTTCATAATGCCGAGGGAAATAACTGTCAGAATAACGTTATTACCACATTTTACAACTTGAGGACCGAATGTTTTTAATAAGGGCTATACAAACGTTCATACTGAGTAGTTTATTTAGTTTAAAAAAAATTATCCAACGATTTACAGACCACTCTTTCCCAATGTAAGTCAATGGGAAAAAGTGCTTCCGGGCCCAGCAACCTAACGGAAGTGTATTACTGCTGTTTGGCCACAACAAATATTCTCATCAGAGTCCGGTGCACTTCCTGGGGGCTTGGTCACTACCCGATCTGCCGCCCTGCCCTATCTGCAGTGCGCATGTGCGATATCATACTGAATAAATGCAAAAATGCATGGCATATAGCTGTCTAACAGAAGTTAAATTCATTTCTCACTTATTCTGACAATGTACTTAACCCCAAATAAAAGAACCCAATAAAAAGAGTTCTTAAATAATAGTGAAGTCACGTTGTAATAACAATAACTCATCTCTCTCTCTCTCGAGTTTTCTTTTTGTGTTTTGCCAAAAGCCACTGTGTCGAGTGTCCTACTTGGGTTGCCGTATGTAGTTGTCAAATATGGCGGACCATCTTGCACATGCGCACTGCAGATGGGGCAGTACTGCAGATCGGGTAGTGAAAGTCACATACTATTCTTGTCTGTCACATAAGTGGCGCAACTGAAGCGGTATTGCGCGAAGGAGAAATTATTTTGACCGGACATTTTGACCGGATAGATTTAGATTTGCCGGTCTTCAGCATATTTTACCGGTCATAGTCCGGCTAACGAGAACTCTGATACAGAGACCGAGGAGTGAGGAAATGAAAAATAAGAGAAGTGAGACGCAGCCATAGTCACACCCCAAAGAAACACTCAGCTGGTGGGGTATGTGCTTTCTCTACATCTAAATTCTGTTTTAGACGGTTGAGTATGTACGTGTGAGCAGTGGCGTTTTCTCCTGGAAGCCAAGGGAAGCCAGGCTTCCCCTGTTTTTTCGGATTGTAGTTATAATTTAAATAAATAAATAAAAACACTTCGTTTAGTTTCGCAAATTCTTTGTTGTGTGTTGCTGCCGGCCCGTCTTTCCCCCATTCGCATTGAGTATTTTACAAAGAGTGAAACAGCGCACCTCTAGATGTTATGGTGAAACAGTATATTGCACTCTCTGTTGCGAGAGGAGGCCAGCCGAAATTGGCTTCCCTTGGTGAAAAAAAATGGAGGGATTGACCAATCAGATGAGGCTCACGTCATGCCCCTGCCAACCTGTGATTGGTCAGGGCCATGCCAAGGGAAGCCAGAGGCGGCTGGCTTCCCTTGCCTCACAATCCAATCAAATCGCATCAACTGAGTGGTGCAGTCACGCGTCCTAAAACCCGGAAGTAAGCTGCGCTCGGTTTCCCTCGACAAAAAAGCAATGGGATTTCTCCAAAGGTTTTGGAAAATAGCTCGAAAAAAGGTCAGTGCAAAACGAACCTGTTAGATAAATGCATGTTTTGTTCAGTCGGATAATATCCACATGTCTACCCTACTTTTATAATTTTCGAATCATAAATCTAGCCGTTATAAAGTAGCAAGCAACTGAAGCAAGTGCAATTATGGAGGGTGGAGATTTGGAGTATTTAATCAAAAATAATTGTACTAAACTTCTGCTACAGCAGCAACAACAAATAAAATCTGATGACAGGCCAATGCCCAAACCGGAGCTGTGTGCAGAGAGGAAAAAAGGAGCGAATCGGATTTAAAATGTCTCCTGATTTAGTTTGTGAATGAATGCTTATTAGAGTTTCGGCTGGAGAGTGCGTGCGGACCTGTCGGTTAGATGACAGGCGTGTGTAAGTCCTGCATCTGTATGATACAAATGTGTGTAAAATGATACCGGGTGCTGTAATCACTCATCTGGTTACGTTATTACATTGACCACCACACCCCCGACCCAAAAGAAAGGATGTATTATTGGCTTCCCCTAATTTTTTACCCACGCCACGCTACTGCGTGTGAGTCACTTCACCCGCCAACATTTTTTACAGCTGGGCTAACAACTGCAAGCTGTGACCTTACAAGTTGCAACCGTGACTTTATAACCTTTATTTCACCCAGGGGCAAAAATCTAAGTGCAAATCATCTTTATATTGCAAAACGTTCCGATATTGCCTCGGCCTAGTTTTGATGCACGATCCCAATAACCTTTATTTGTAACAATATGACTTATTAATGAAATAAAAAAGCACTGTGATGTCACTGGATGTGTTTTTTTTCGTATCGGCACAGAGAACAATATCCCTTAATGAAAGAACTGTAGGAGAGAAATAAAAGTGATGCAATATTGTACCAGCTCTCGACCGCAGGCGCTTAATTCTGGTGGGTGAATTTGGTTGCCAGGGAAACAGAGCATCCAGCAATGCAGAAGTGCTTAAATATATTTTTCATGAGACTGTATAAAATGGGGAAAAGAAGGTGAACGGAGGGCGGTAGTGTCAAAATGTACTTGCATAACTGTTTGAGCGTGGCTACAGGTGTAGCAGCAGGTGGGCACAGAGACCCTTTATCGACAGTCACTGTTGTGGTGTGTGATTGTTATCAATTATAGCAGGATCATATCATAAGTAAGGGATAATGTGAAGCGAGGCGGTCATTATGGGTAAAAGAACACTCGACAGGCTGATCAGGAGCCCGACGCGATCATCCTGATCAGCATGAAGTGCATGCAGTTTACTTTTCGGCCAAACTGTATACAGTTAAATCGACCGGACTTCTTTCTGCAGATGTGAGCGTCCTTAACAACGGTCAATAAGTCCTTGACAGCGGTCTGTACTACTGGATTAACAACGTGCCGTGTTCTGAATTGACCAATCAGAATCGAGTATTCAACTAAACCATGTAATAATACAGCTTAAAATACATAGCCCAAAGGCAATGTAAGGGGGTGGTAATCGTAGAAAATCCCCCATGTAAATAAATGTAAATAAATTCTAATTGCCATTATGTTGTGTTTGTTTGATATCTTACTCGGTATGCATGCTGGAAAAGTAAAGGGAATGGATCCTGTGTCGACACATGGAATACACTTAAAGCTGAACTACAATACAAGTATTCCAAGTTTTCTTTTCTCCTGTCTTGCGCCTCCTCTAATAATTTCCCAGCTTGAGGAGCACATCAAAAGCCTCGGTGGCTGCTTCTTCAAATCTCACAGTTGACTGGCTATCAAATTGTGTGCATCAGTGATGATGATAATGCCGGGTAATAATGGTTGTAACGCATGATAAGCGGGCGACATTGCAACATCCAAGACAGCAGTTTGCAACAGGCTCAAACTGGATGAGACACAAGTTTTGCAGACCTCTCTATCGAAATTTCTAATCTCTCTTGCGCTGTCAGAAGGCTTCTAGGGCTGTGGCGAAAACGTTCTGGTTAATCATGCAAGACTCCTCGATATGAACCCAAAAAATGCTTTGCTCAGTGAAAGCTTTATTCAACTGCTGCATTAATCTATTCCAGCTTGCATCCAGCCTCGATCACCCTCCCAGTATCAGAAGCACTCAGCCAATAAGTTGCTATAGGAATCTGAAGATGTTTCCCAGTGGCGAAGAGATAAAACTACTAATCCTTTTGCTCACAAAATAAACTGAAATTGCTACTTGATGCCTAAGGATACGTATTATGTAAGAGTGAGTAATCTACTTCAGGCTGCATGAAGCCATATGGTGTTCCACAGGGCCCATCATTCACTTTCACAATCCAGGAAGACGTGCCCAGGGCTAGGATAAGTATCTGGAAGGCTCTCCTGTGTCTGTTAGTGCTCTCAGGGTGGACAGAAGTAGCTTTTTCCACTAATTACACCCAACCAGCCTCCACACCCACCGTGGCCCTGTGTTTTCAGATCAGACCTCTCTGCTGCTCCCCTGAGTCCTCTCCTGTCCTGCTTCTACTGATTTGTTCTCCCAGGGGATGGCCATGTCAAGTCTACTGCGCTACATTTTAAGTTCTCTTCTCTCAGCTCTGATCCTTCCTGCTTCTTCTTGACAACAACTCCCACTGGGATTCCCTCTGGCCGTGGTCATGAACACATTCACAAGAATTTGGCTAAATCACCTATACTTTTTTACAAAATTCTGCTTTTTGTCAGGACATGTTCTCTTAATTGTTAACATGCAATTCCTCCGACACCATGATTGGACCCTAAAACATTTGCACAAAATGTCGTTCGTGCAAGTGCAATGTTTTTCTATTACACAGCTGTGTAGTTATGAGAAATTTAAACCAAGTTGCTTTTCTTTTTTTTTATGTTTCCCAAAGTATTTTTTTCAGAGAAAGATAGACATTTTTACGATTTCCCCAAAAACCTTAAAATCCACAACACCAATGCAAACCTTTCGGTTCTTTGTTGCATGTCATGCCTCTATCTTCCCATTTGTATATGGTCCATTGTCTAATAAAAGGCAAGTTGACAGCGTTTTGCAATTATTATTTTTATGAACCTGGGAAAAGAGTTGCTCAGATTGGCATTTTTTTAATTGTTTTTCACTGTTAAGAAATATTACAGCCCCCAATGCGTCATGGTAAATTCAGGACTCAATCAGGGTTAACTTTTTCTCCAAATGTGTTCCAAGATGGCAGCATTAAATAATTTGCAATAGTGTAATAGTATGGTGTATTCATTCTTAAGATTTGGCCTTTGAAGGATGCAACACCTGATTTGGGATGCAGCCATAGTTTGGACCCAGCTTTGGTTCAATATAACCTTCTTTTGACACATAATATTAAACTTAGTTCCTACCTGAAAACAAAACCGAGATCTTCAGATCTGGAAAATCAAGTTAGAAAAGTAATAAAGATATAAAGTGTTTTTCCTTCTCTACATTTTTTTTAGGTTAATGTGATGGACCAAAAATATGAAGATCTAGTAAATTGAACCAGTTTACTGTAATATATTTTTGGCAGATGCAATGTGGGGCCTGAGGGATAACAGAACATCAGACAAACGATATATCAGACCTAGGAGAGATAAGTGTTAGAAAACTTTTTCGAAAAGTTTAAATTCATGTGTATTGCTTACTCTGGCCTTGCACTACTTTTGAAGCAGCATTATTCAAAGACCAGACTAAGGTGTCAACTCCTGTCACAGTGATAAACCTACAGTTTCAGGCCTATCCGGAATTATGATGATTAATTGAAATAAAAATAATGACCCAGCATTTATCACTGGGGAAAGAACATATCTCCTGGCAGACGATTTCTGGAAGTAAAAACACCATTACCTGCTTCAAAAAAAATGATCTTACTGTCAGGGTTTGAGTTTTTGTGTGTCTAGTTTTGGGGTTATTTTGCTGTTCTATCCTCCCTGTCGTTAGTGTCCCTGGTGTGTCTGATTGTGTTCAACAGCGGTAATTAAAGTTTAAAAGTCTCAAAAATGCTACAACTACTGTCACAAACTGGATGAATGTGAAGTATTTTGTTAAAGGAGGATGAAAGCGTAATTAAGGAGCACTATTGGAGTGACTGATGGTTATTGGAGTCAGGATTAATTTATTTGGATTCCCGCTGTATGAAGAAATGAAAGGACGGCGCAAGTGGAAACAATTCACAAAGGGATTAAACTGTTTAAAACACATGCTCAAAGTAAGCCGGATTTTGCTAATGTGTTTATGTGGATTCAAAAGTCGTAAATAATTTACAAAATGGAGCAGACGATCTGATCGGTGCAACTGTGACAAATAATCCAACTGAAACCGGCATGGACAATGACAATGTTTTAAAAATGCGCTTATCCAGAAAAGCCTGGTTTGGACACTTTACGGGCAGAAGAAACATTTCTATTAAAGAAAGAATTATACATTTCTGTCTTTTTATGCCTTTAGCTACTAACTTGAATTTTTATTCAAATTAATTAGCCAATAATTTTTATTGTAATGTAGAGACAAGGCTTTTAGTGACAATCATGTATTGCCTTACAATAATATGTAAAAAAAAAAAAAAAGTCTAAATATGATATTTGGCCTCTAATCATCTGAGGCCTGGCGCCCCCCCTGCGATCTTTATCCCCCCCCCCCCCCCCCCCCCAACGGGGGCGCGCCCCCCAGGTTGGAAACCACTGCGCTGGAGGTCCTGCCAACTTCATGTCTTGTCCCGTTGGGGGTCCCGCCGACTACTCTTCTGCCATGGGTCCTGCCAACCCTATGTCCTGTGCCGTTGGAGGCCCCGCCAACTACTCTTCTGCCGGAGGTCCTGCCAACCTTATTTCCTGTGTTCTGCCGGGGGTCCTGCCAACCCTATGTCCTGTCCCGTTGGGGGTCCCGCCGACAACTCTTCTGCCGGGGGTACTGCCAACCCTATGTCCGGTGCCGTTGGAGGTCCAGCCGACACCTGTTTCGTCGGGGGTCCTGCCAACTCCATGTCCTGTGTCGTTGGGGTTGCCAACCCCATGTCCTGTTCCGTTGGAGGTCCCGCCTTCACCTGTCTCGCCGGGGGTCCTGCCAACTCCTTGTCCTCTTCCGTGGGTGATCCTGCCGACACCTGTCCCGCCGGGGGTCCTCTCTACTCCTTGCTCTGTTGCGTTGGTGGTCCAATCGACACCAGCCCTTGCTCCATCCGGGGTCCTATTGACACCATCCCATGTCATGTCCAGGATCTCGTCTACGCCTGTCCCACCGGCTCCGGTTCCTGTCCGGCCGACACCGGGTCCTGCACGTCCTCCGGAGCTGTCCCGTCAGCGCCTACCTGCCCGTCCTCCGGAGTTCCCCAGCCGCGGTCTTTGCCCTCAAGCCCAGCCCCCTGAGAGCCGGGGTCTTCGCCCTCGAGCCCGGCCCCCTGAGTGCCGTGGTCTTCGCCCTCGTGCCCGGCCCCCTGACTTTCCCGGCCGCGGCCCTCGGGCCCGGCCCACCTGACTCTTCCAGCCGCTCCTTCCAGCCCCCTGAGTTCGCCCGCTGTGGCCTTCGCCCCTTTATGAACTCTGCCTTGCCCCCGGGCCGTCCGCCCGAGGCCCCCTCCATGGACTCTGCCTTGCCCCCGGGCCATCCGCCCAATAACCCCTCAATGAACTATGCCTTTCCTGGGCTGTTGATCCAGACCCGTCCTCCGGACCCCCTCCACCCACCCTGTTTGAAATGTTTGATTTTGTGTCGGGACATCTGGAATCTGTCCCTTGAAGGGGGGGGGGTTATGTCAGGGTTTGAGTTTTTGTGTGTCTAGTTTTGGGGTTATTTTGCTGTTCTGTCCTCCCTGTCGTTAGTGTCCCTATTGTGTCTGATTGTGTTTACCTTTTGCCCTTATGTTTCTCCTCCCCTGCCCGGCTGGTTCTCGTCTCGTGATTACCCCTCCCTGTATTTAGTCTTGTCTCTTCATGTGTTCAGTGTTGGTCAGTGGTGTAGTGGGGATTTTTTTTACTGGGGGGACGCTATTTTAATTAGCTCCAAACAATGCCACACAAGTGCGCACGCACGCAGTGCGCTCAAAACACGGGCAGACAGGTCCACAGAAGCTACCGGTATGCGTAATCCTACTTTAGTTACTGTACTGCAAAAAGCAGACGGCGCTGCGCTCAACACACACCTGACACTTACAATGCCATTTTTCTTTTGAAAAGCTTCTTCTGAAACAATCAAACTATTCCTGGGCAATTTCTGTTACTGAAATGATGATCTGAAGATGAATATATAAGATAACTAAGCTGCTATTAATAAGCAGCATTTTGTAAGTTTCAGAGTAGTGACTTATTTTGCCAACTGTAGTTCAATTCAGGTTTGCTCATTTCCTGATGCATATGCTGAGATGCAATACTAGCAGTTTTCATTGGACAAAAAATAAGAGTTCAGTTAAGAAAGGATCAGATTCTGATTAGCTTTAATTTAGCAGCGACACTCGCCAGAATAGGAATCAGGACAGTCTTAGGTAAAAATACTCAGGAATCTGAATCAGAATCGGGGGGTGAGTGTAGCATTGATGATGCAGGATGACATCACCAAAACCTTTCCCGTCCATCCCCATGACTTCATGTTTACATATCCTGGTTGGTTTTTAAGAATCCAAAACCCAATCCGTATGTGTTATGGACATAATCTACAGGGGACATATGATTTTGTACCTAACTCATGCACATATGTTTGCCATAGTGGCTGCCGGGTTCAAAATGTCTAATCCACTGCTACAACTGTGGCTGTCGCGACATCCTTCCTTTGTTTTGTTCAAACCTTTTTTGTTAGATATTTCTAATGCATTATCTTTTCATTTATTAGTGTTACATATAGTTGTGAGGACTTGTTTTATGCGACTCGTGGTTTATCAAGATAAAATAATGTTCTTTTTAAAACACATACAAAGAAAATAGGCATTTACAATAGATGGCGTCTTCCAAGCTTGCCCATATTAGTGTTTCTTAAAGGCTGCTGTTGTGGGAATTGTAGTTTCCTATGGTCCCTTTAATACAGTGGTCTCTACTCTGTGGAAATATTATTAGACCTATTCTTGAAACAAAAAAATTGGCTCCAACAGAAGAAAAACACAGAAACAGAGTTGGCAATGGCAGAGCCTAAAACATATGGCCTCTTCTTCGGGGGTGTTTTGGGGTAGATTAAAATGGAAACAACATCTTCTGAAAAATTTGCATCGTTACCATCTTGTAAGATTTCATTGGGAATATTTTGAGATCGTAATATAGAGCTTGGTGTTAAAACAATCATGTTCAAAATCCTTATAAAACTTTGGATTTAGAAGCACAGAGTATTATTGGTAGGTCATCCATATCTCAAGGCTCAGAGTTTTGCAGTATAATCACAGATTTGTCAGTCATCTCTCTGTCAGAAAAATGATGTTAACTTTAATTCATTTCCCCAACAGGTAGATCTGATAACACAGAGGCTGAGTATTCCCCAGCACTTGTCGCTGAGACACATCTGCTCTTCTTTCTCTGGCCACTTTTGCTCTCACACAAGACATGTAAAAAGAAAGACTCCTTAATACAACCCGAGATGTCAGAAGTACTCTTCCTTTCAACGGAGAGTCTTTCTACCTCTCAGGCGACCACTTGGCTGAAATTCAAAGAGTGGTGCTCTTTTAGAATGATAATCACCTCACCATGGATATTTGGGACGCCCTTGAGCCTCACTGATGGATGAACTCTTGAAACAGAAAGATGACAGATGCTATCTGAATTAACACAATCCCCTCCAAACAGCCCCCTGCTGTCTCAAAGTCCAGCACACAAGTATGATTTGATAGCAAAGGGGACAGCAGGAGTGACTTTCTTCCTTTTCAAGTGTCTTTTTAATCAACTGGCACAAAGGGATCCCTGCTGTCACTGAAAGGAGAAAGGAAGAGGGGGAAAAGCTGAGTGTCACATTTGAATCCCTCACTGACATTGATTTGATTGAAATCTCTGTGAGGTGAACCCAATGATGAGACTTAGATCAATCTCAGGCTAAGGATTCAGAGTTTCAAAGAATACTAATGGCACATATAGAGGATTACCCACATGAATAACAATGACAATGTGACTAAAGTCTTAGTTAGTATCTTTTTGCCCCGCGGGGTCACAGAGAGAGAAATGTCCCTCTTAAGCAAAGACACAAAGGCAGAGATTCAATCAAGTCGCTATCCCAGATATGTTTAGAAATATTTATCACACACAACTATATGACGGACAGAAAACTGTGGGAAGAAATAAAAAAAAGGCATCACGCAAGATTACACACGGAAACGGATGGGAATGCAAATAGTTTTTGAATTTATTTAGTTAAGCAGCCAAAGCCATATACACATCTTTTGGAGTGTTTTACCTGTTGGTGGCACTTGATGAATCACCATAGATGTTAGGATACATAGAACAAGGCAATCATGACCAGGTCAGGTGGGTTGGGGTAAGTATGTTCGCATAGCAGCTCCAAGTAAGTAAAAATGCACTTTTACTCTCAAAGACATGCACACTCAAATGCCAGCATCTACATCTCTATCAAAATAAATATTGATCAATTCTGAATTGTTTGTAGCCTTTATTTATCCAGGTGAAATCCCATTGAGATCAACAATCTCTTTTTCAAGGGAGACCTGCAGCACGTTGGTTACACATGTTAACAGAAAAACAACAGAAAACAAAAAGGACGTCATACAACATAATTACAGGGTACAATTTACAAATCTATTCACAATGACAGGTACCAAGAGTATCAAATAGCATTTCATCCAGCCGAGTTTTAAAATGATGCAGGGGAACCAAAATGCTCAGTTTCAAACATGTTTGCAGAGTGTTCCAAGCTAGAGGGGCTGCACACATAAAAGCTTTAGTTCCTAAAACAGTCCTAGCACTTGGCACATGTAATAAAAACACATCCTGGGATCTTAGGCAATAGCTACTTTCAACTCTCTGTGAGATCAGAGAGCATATGGTAGTTTACCCAACATGGCTTCATAGATGAACATGTACCAATGACTGAGCCTCCGAAACAGTAAGTGAAGGCAGACCTGCCCTGGCATACAGGGTACAGTGATGAGTAAGTACTTTACAGTTAGTAACAAATCCCAGCGCACTGTGATAGGCGGCATCTAACTTGATCAGATAATGGGCAGGTGCATTCATATATTAAATCACCATAGTCCAGCACAGGTAAAAAGGTCACAGAGACTAGCCTTTTCCTGAATGCAGCACTAAGAAAGACTCCAACAAGTCCTCCAACTCATACGACCAAATAGGTTGATTGTTCAGCAGCTTATTACGACCTATAGTCACGTTTTAAAGTTTAGCATCTCTAGTGGTCATATAAGAAACAACAATTTGCGGCAATTGCAAACACTCCGGAGGGTCTTATATTTACAAATAACCTTCTCTGGAAAATCCTAAATTGTAGAATAGTTGGGCCATTAAAATGCTTTTTGATTAGATTTCTAGCGAGAAGTGTATATTGTACTTTTAGAATCCACGTCCAGTGGATGTTTAGGATCTATAGTTTGATAAATATTACAAAGATTAATTGAGGTCTCGCCAGGAGAACGTGTATGTCTTTCCCCCTATGTAAAGTTAGCGTCAACCCTCACGGGGTGAAAGCAGTATTTCCGGTCTCGAAATGTTCATAATAGAATCGTATTCCCCTCACTGTCAAATGATTTCACAGTGATATGTGTCGTACTCATCCACTAAAACACATCAGTTTATCCATAAAAAAAATTGTGATGGTTCATGCTTGATAACTTTTAGTTCACATTTCAATAAATTGTATTTGCACTCCTTTTGTCTGTTATTCTTACTGAAAATGTTAAATTACACATTCACATCTGACTGAAGATTGGCACCACTTATTTGTGACGTTGCATACATACTCTGCGGTACAAGGCACAAGTATTGTGAAGCTCATAAAGTGAGGCAAATGCATTTGATCAGCTGACTTTATAGGCCTGACAATAATCCAACCCAATCTCACAAAAAAACATGTAATAACTACGTTGGTCCACAACGTAGGACGTAGTATTTATACAAAAACGCCTCTGAAATTGTAAGATCCCTACGTATTTTTTCACCATTCATTCCAATGGCTGGCGTCTATGTCACGTGATCTTGACATTTCTCCCTGCAGAAAAAAAAAACATGGCCGAACTTCGTTTTATTCTCGGTTTAAAATGCCTATTTTAAAGTTAGTTTGGCAATTAAAATGCGTTTTGATGTCATTTGATTCGAGAAATATGAGCTGTTATTTCAGATTATGTGTGCAGTGGATGTACATGATCTTTAGTTTGCTAGTTATTATGAAGATTACTTCAGGAAATTGTGTCTATACAACGTTTTCATTGTTACCAAGGTGGTTGTTTGGGACGCTGCTATCGATATTATTTCTGTTATGTTGTGTAACTCTTTAGTGGTGTTATCTTTATTGCTACCCCCTTCCCCGTCAATGTATAGTGTTGGTGCACAGCGCAAACGTATTAGTTTAACAAAATCTGCATCTAAAATGGTGCCATAGATACGTTATTTTCCCCTGTGCAATTCCAGTCTCACATGTCACATCACATCGTCATAAACAAATACTGGAAACAGACTAAAAACACTTTATTCCGAGTGTGCTTGCTTTTCTCTTTGGAGATCATCACATAACGGCATTGTAATACACGGTTCTGCTGCATTAAATGTTACATATCTGCTGTAATTCTGTATTTATACAGTAGAGCCTTGATGAGAAGACTTCTAGACAAACATGAGGAACTGCTGCCAACACTGAAAACGTGACGTGGATCATAAATATATCAGCAATTAAACAACATCTTACATTTATTTTCACACAATACATCTCCTTACAGTATCAACACTACTTCGGCTGACTTTTATATTTGATCCAATTGGTAGATAGGCTGTATTTACACCATAAACGTGCACTCCTGATATAAAGGGACACCTAGTGGTTAAAGCATGTTATTGAATTTCATTATTTTTATTATTAGATATTAATAGGATCCCTATAAAGTATATTCATTACTCGTTATTCTCTACTAAAAGTTAATTAAAGACTGTATATAATGACTATTTTGCACATCCCTTTCAAGATTTCAAGATGTTCTAAGGTTTATTGACATATATACACAAACGGTGTAGTTATGCAATGAATGAAAAACTTTGTGTATACCTCCAGCAATGTTAACTATGTTGAAGAACTTATTTTAACTGATATTATACATATGTATTATACTCTTATATAAGATGTATGTAGATAGTATAAGAAATGTGCAGAATATGACATTTTAATGGTGGAGGTATACAGAAATATTGATAGATGTCTTGTGATGCACTGTTGAGGAACCTGCGACCCAAGTTTTTCATCTCCGGCCTTGTCAGGTATTGAACAATCAATAAATAAATAACTCGGAATTATTAAATATAAAACACAGAATTTGTGTGATTGTACTAAATGATTTACAAATAAACAACACTGCATATTTACAACTGTTACACATGCTGATGTAACGCAAATGTTTCCAATTTGGGATCAATAAAGTTTATCTTATCTTAAGATGATCGATGACTACTGCCATATTTGCAAAATGTGCCTCTGAACCTTGACAAGTGCATGTTTCAGGCTTATCAATTAACAACAGGAGGGGTCACAGACAATAAGACCAGCTGTTAAATAAAGCTGTCCTGGCCTTACCTGTCATGTGGGTATATATTAATGCTGCCCATTATGGGCACAAGCAATTTTCACCCATTTATTAATTATATGTTTTAAATTTGAGTTTTTCATATCCCCTAAACCTCCAGGGATTTACATAGTTGTAAATATGCAGTGGTGTTTATTTGTAAATCATTTAGTGCATCACAAGACATCTATCAATATTTCTGTATACCTCCACCATTAAACTGTCATATTCTGCACATTTCGTATACTATCTACATACATCTTATATAAGAGTATAATACATATGTATAATATCAGTTAAAATAAGTGCTTCAACATAGTTAACATTGCTGGAGGTATACACAAAGTTTTTCATTCATTGCATAACTACACCGTTTGTGTATATATGTCAATAAACCTTAGAACATCTTGAAATCTTGAAAGGGATGTGCAAAAATAGTCATTCTATAGAGTCTTTAATTAATTATAAGAAGAGAATAACGAGTAATGAATATACTTTTTAGGGATCCTATTAATATCTAATAATAAAAATAATGAAATTCAATAACATGCTTTAACCACTAGGTGTCCCTTTATATCAGGAGTGCACGTTTATGGTGTAAATACAGCCTATCTACCAATTGGATCAAATATAAAAGTCAGCCGAATTAGTGTTGATACTGTAAGGCAGTGACCACCAACTGGCGGCCCGCGGGCCACATCCAGCCCGCCAGACATTCTCATCCGGCCCGCACGGCGGGGGTGACTGTGGCGTTGGCGGAGTGGTTACTGCGTTCGCCCCCCACCCATTTTTTTTACAACGTCTCGTGAGTAAGGTGCAGTACCGGAGTCCAACAGAGAGGCAGCAGCTGCGGGTCAGTAGACTGCGTACTGCGAAACCTTCCCTGCCTTGAAGAAGAAGTGATCCTTCGTTGTGAAGAGTCTGGTTAATGCGCTCTGCACCACAGCAGCAGCCCCGCTGCGACAGAGTCCAACAGAGAGGCAGGAGCTGCGGGACAGTAGCCTAGAAGCAGGGTTGGGTTGTAACGGAATATATGTAACGGCGTTACGTAATCAGAATACAAAAATCAAGTAGGCTAACTATTCAGCTGGCGTTACATTTGAAAAACGAGTAATCTGATTACAGTTACTTTCGTAAACCTGAAGTGAATACATTTTGGAATACTTATTGGAATTATTGGAGGAAAAGTTTCCTCACAAAATGTAATATTCATTGCCGGCAGAACTGTGCACACTGCACAGCGCTGCAGCATGTCTGTGAGCGAGAGAGATGGTGTATGTGAGGCCCCGCCCCTGCACACAAATGAGAGAGAGATCTTTTTTTAAATATATTGAAAGTTAGAAACGGAGATGGTTAGATAAAATGTGCAAGATAACGTTTATGTAGCATTTATTTATTGTCGAAATTATGACATTTCATAACGGGATAAAATCAAAGTGAATGGCCTGCTGCTGCTGAATGCATGGGGCAAGTGACTAGAAACAGTTTTAAAAGTTATTACATCGTTTCAGATAATAAATAATGATAATTCATTCTATTTAGGGGCGCTTTTCAAAGCACCTAAGGACACGTTACAATTCATAACATATTCCAAGGAAAGGTTTTAAGACAGTACAAAGAATGCAGTCCAGGTGATGTTTTTTATGTGGGGTGCAGATGAGAGGGAGCTGTCCAGAATGACACCAAGAGGTTGTGTTTGAGTTCTTGATAAGCCATTAAAACAGTAAAATAAGTGTCTCCTATTCACCAAAACATACCCATCAGTTATGGAAAAAGAAAGTATTCCAAAAGTATTCTAATAGTAATCTGAATACGTTTTTAAGACACGTAACTGTAACTGTATTCTGATTACTTTCAAAAATTACTGGCCCGCGAAAGTGTCTATTGGATACATTTTGGCCCTTGGACAAATGTAGTTGGTGATCCCTGCTGTAAGGAGATGTATTGTGTGAAAATAAATGTAAGATGTTGTTTAATTGCTGATATATTTATGATCCACGTCACGTTTTCAGTGTTGGCGGCAGTTCCTCATGTTTGTCTAGAAGTCTTCTCATCAAGGCTCTATAAATACAGAATTACAGCAGATATGTAATATTTAATGCAGCAGAACCGTGTATTACAATGCCGTTATGTGATGACCTCCAAAGAGAAAAGCAAGCACACTCGGAATAAAGTGTTTTCGGTCTGTTTCCGGTATTTTTTTATGACGATGTGATGTGACATGTGAGACTGGAATTGCACAGGGGAAAATAACGTATCTATGGCACCATTTTAGATGTGGATTTTGTTAAACTAATACGTTTGCGCTGTGCACCAACACTATACATTGACGGGGAAGCGGGTAGCAATAAAGATAACACCATTAAACAGTTACACAACATAACAGAAATAATATTGATAGCAGCGTCCCTAGCAACCACCTTGGTAACAATGAAAACGTTGTATAGACACAATTTCCTGAAGTATTTCTGGACCCTCAGAGAAAAAGAAAATGGCGTAGCAGTCCTGTCTCTCAGGCATGTCCTTTCCTAACAGAAATATCCCAAAACATATTATTGCAGAGCAAGTTTGTTATTTAAAGTGGACCTATCATGCTATATTTGAATAATATAGTGTAGGACCATACCTATATAAGGCATATTTATACTTTTTATTTTTCAAAATACCAAACAGATCATGCATTTTAGCCATTCCTCATTTCGCTCAATTTAACACTGTCTTTGGCTGAATTATTCTGTGAGAACAGCACCATCTACAGTCCTGGCATATGTACTACAGCGTCTCCAGCGCTTTCGAACAGCAATGTCCTTGGCTGTCTCCTCCTGATTGGTGGAGTTGGCCCAATAGTCGTAGCGCCACTTCTGTGACGTCATAGAAGTGTTCAAATCTGGATCAGTCTGTATCAGATCCGTTGCAGCCCCTTTTTAAGAGATTTGGGTATGGAGGAAAATAGAGAGGGTTGTGTTTTCTGACACTTGGTGAGTTCCCTGGAACACCGGGGACACATATTCATGTATAAAAGACGTACAAAAGTGCATTTTGCATGATAGGTTACCTTTAAGATAGAGGTGTGCTTGTTTGTTCAGGGGCTATAAATATAATGATTTTTTTATTTGAATGTGTTTTTTAAATCCAACAGTGTACTACAAAGATAATCAGATTATGAATAAACCGTTCTAAATTCATCAACATTGAAATAAAGGAATTATTAAAATAATATTTAACTGTTATCAAAACTTAGTGCAACTGTAGAAGCTTGCTCTGTTCGGTTTTCTCACTGAAAGAATCACTTTTAACATGTTTTTTTACAGTCAATATGCAGAGACAAAGGGTCGCAGTTCTCACTATGTTCAATAATATTTGCCTTAAATACATTGAAATGTGAAAGTTGAACAAAAAAGTTATGTTGCTTGGTAAAATGTAAATGTAACCTTTTGCTAAGAAAGTACACTCAACATCACTGATGTGTGATCTAGTATTTAGTCATGTTTAATATTGTATATCAGTGTATTAGAGTCATTACTTTATGCATTCTTTGTAAATTATGAAAAAGTTATTATGTAGTTTGGAATCCGTGCTGAAGTTCTCTGCTGTTAGGAGTCCAGATCTGTCTCTCCTCCTCTGGTCCATCACCTTAAGGAGACTTTGAACAAACAGATGTAAAGTTACATGTGTGGGTTACAGACTTCTTTACATGCAAACAACTTTTTATCTTCTTTTAAAAACAGTTCTTAATCTTATTGTTATACTTAAGAAATTGCTGGATATCACAGTCCTTATACTGTATCAGTTTGATTGAGTATTATTGTGTAGGTCCTTTTTAATTTACTGTTACTTTGGATGTGTTTCTCATGAGTCAGTCAAATTAATTTGTTTTCATATGCCATATTCATATGTATCACACACGTAAGGGTAAGACACAAACCTATTTAACAAATGCAATGCAATGGATACGCTTCATTTTCACTGAAGTCACAGATAACGTCATATCTAATATTTAAACAAATCATTTCCTTTTCATTAAAGCATTGACTACGCTATTCATCGGCCTTAAATTAAGGAATTAAGTTACATGTTCCGTTCTACAGCCATGATAAGGCTGTTTCTCAAGTGTGATGATAATACAATTAAAAGAGGCATAATATTGGTAAGCAATTTGAAAGAGATGCGGAGTGTAAAGCTACCTTAAAACCACTATATAAAAAATATATTGGTACTGTGTAGAATGGTTTGAATTTGACTTGATTGCTAAGTTAGTCATGTTTTCAAAGAGCATAAAAAAGGGTTTGATCCTGGATCCGTGTACCCCATTCTTCTGTCATGTGGAAAGAATTGTACAGATTTGTCTGGGTCAAAAATCTCTGAAGTAAATTTCAAGCCCCAATTTATTTTACAACACCTGCTGTAAATCACAGTATTGTTCTTCCCCACTCTGAAAAGCTTACAGTATGTTTTGACTGACTTTAAATAGGCAGGCAGTATGGATACATGATCCGGCATTTTTTGCAAGGTTATCCAACTGAACTATTTAAGATAAAAAAAAATCATATAAACTGCTTGTCCCAAAATAAAAGTTGCACACTCTAATATTTAGTTTGACCGCCTTTAGCTTTGAGTATGACACGCAGTCGCCATGGCATCGTTTTGAGAAGCTGCTGCAATGTCACAAAATGTATTTTCGCCAAGATCTTGTATTGATGATGGAAGAGTCGCATGGCTGCGCAAAGTCTTCTCCAGCACATGCCAAAGATTCTCAATGAGGCTGAGGTCTGGACTCAGTGGTGGCCAATCCATGTGTGAAAAGGAGGTCTCATGCTCCCTGAACCACTCATTCACAATGTGAGCCCGATGAATCCTAGCATTGTCATTTTGGAATATGCCAGTGCCATCAGGGACGAAAAACTCCATTGATGGAAAGACCTGGTCATTCAGTGTATTCAGGTAGTCATCTGGACTCATTCTTTGGGAACAGAGCATTGCTGAACCTAGACCTGGCAAACTGCAGCAACTCCAGATCATAACACTGCCCCCACCGGCTTGTACGGTAGGCACTAGGCATGATGGGTACATCACTTCATCCGCCTCTCTTCTTACCCTGATGCGCCTATCACTCTGGAACAGTGTAAATCTGGATTCATGGATTTGGTTTCAATAATGCGTTGGACAGTTCTTAACGCAATTTTAGTAGTTTCAGCAATCTGCTTAGTTGTTTTCTTTGCTTGATGCAGGCCAATAATTTGACCGTTCTCAAACTGATTCTTTCCACGACCACATGATATGTCATCCGACCTAGTTGTTTAGGAAATTAGAAGCTACTCACCGCATCAGCTAGGGTTGAATAACTTGTTGCCAACTGAACCATATTAATATTAATCACTGCAGAAATGATCCACTGGAAGCCTCTTACAGATTGGTTTAGTTAAATCCAGTTGGTGAGTTCTCTTTTGGACGGGCAGTGTACCTTCTAGTGTATCGTATAAGTCATGGAATGTTTGCTTCAAACATATCCTTCTAATTACAAAACAATTACTCTGTTAAGTTGAGAAAACAGACTAGAAAAAGTATTAAAGAAAGAGTTGCTAAGCACTTTGAGCTGTTAACCTACAACATTCTGGTGCAGGTATAACATTGTTTAAATCCAGGAAAGATTCGCTCTGGGCATTAATCTAAAACTTTGTCTAATATATATAGCAGGGATGTGCAACTTTGATGGAGGTGGGGGCCACATAATTGATGTACTGGCCACCAGGGGGCCGCAGATTCACTTGGAACACACACACACACAAATTCCATGTGTTGTATGTAATTATTAAAAAATATACTAAGTCTGACATCTTCATTGACATTTTACAATCAAAGGGGACATCCCCAAAAAATGGGAACATCCTCTAATAAGCTCACTAAACAAATATCAGTTCACAGAAATGTTATTTCATTTTTACAAGTGGCATGTTTGTAAAGAACAGGTTATTAAACAGTGGAATAAAACTATTTTAAACTATTGGAAAACACGGAAAATGTGTGTATTGAGATTAACCATTAAGATGACATACACATGAAGTCATGAACAATAACCCAGACATTAGTTGTCTAACTTGAACCTAAAACACTTGTAGCCAGTCTCTGCATTCCCCATATTCCACAATAAGGGGAATGTCAACACAGACACCTGTCAGCCTGCACTCTGCTGTTCCTCACACCACTCCCCCTCCCTCCCGCTGAAATTATGAATGAAAAGCGTAGTAATCATAGATAACACGGCAGGGTCCGTGACAGTTTCTTTTCATCTGATTTCAAATAAACAAAGTCTTGGTTTTAAGAATATTAAACTTGTTTCGCCAAATTCAGATGATAAATACAACTTTTAAGCTTGTAAAGGCATAATTACAAGAGGCAACTTAACGTCACGGCAGGCATAACAACAGCCGGTGTTTCTTGTGAGGGTTTCCCCGGGAAACAAACACAATACACACAAATGCGTCACAGATTATTTTGCGGTGTTTGAAATCATGTACGCAGCTCGCGACGTAACTAGGAGTCTAGTGGATGGTATAAGTACTACAAGTAAAACAAATTAAAAATATTTTAATTTTTTTATTAATGATGTTGTTCATAAATTAATCTGAGGGCTGCAAAAAGAGGAGGTGGGGGCCGCATGCAGCCCGCGGGCCGCCATTTGCCCATCCCTGATATATAGTATCCCTCAGCGCATATTA
This sequence comes from Notothenia rossii, assembly GCF_949606895.1. Taxonomy (NCBI): domain Eukaryota; kingdom Metazoa; phylum Chordata; class Actinopteri; order Perciformes; family Nototheniidae; genus Notothenia; species Notothenia rossii. Next base: position 28,305,130 of record NC_136902.1, on the reverse strand, counting down.
ACAGTATTGTTATGTGCGCTGTGGGGCAAGTAGAGGAAGTAGAGAAAGTGTAGTTTACATGTTGAACCTGTGCAGGGAATAAGAGCCATGAGATATAATTTCACAACAGTCTTCTGTAACTATTCAATCCAACCCTTCTTTTTTAATTTAAAATATGTTTCCAAATTTGGCAGATGTCCAGTCTTGGTGAGTTAATATGCTTTAACCTTTTCAATTACGTGCTTAACAGGTTATAAGGAGAGAACGTCCAGACTTTGATGGTGTAAGCCAATTTTCTTCTTCGCTTCAATCCGAATTGAGTCTCATCGAGCCGCTGATTGGATCCTGATAGGACTCCGCCATCATCTGATTGCTTGCCAGCTGTAATTTATTTTTTAATCTAATTAAATCAATTGGCAATGTTAAAGAGATGTATTACTACTTAGTCTTTTAAGCAATTCCACTGAGCTGGGGCATTTATTCATCATAATCTGTTCCCAAATGTAAATTAATATGGTACAATGACATTTGTTAATTCCTGAAAAAATTGGTTATATTTAATTATATTTGCTTTGTTGTGATTCTACAAGGAAACAAATTATATGAAGGCCTTACATTAAATCTTAAATTAATGTTCTATTATCTAAGAACACGTAGCTGCAGACTGAATACAAAAATAAAAACAGTCATGAAATGGTATTATCTACTGTTTATTTTAATCAACTTCTGAAGCAAATTGGAAATCAACTGAATACTGTGACTCAACTGTGCTGACGGGGCTCGAAATGGAGGTGGAATTGGCAGGCAAACTCGCAGTGGTTTGCGATGCCCTGAAACACAAAAACAATCACTTCATTTGTCACGCTTAAATTCCCATGGAACGATACTTCAAATACCCAAGACATGCAGTGTGTACATCAGAAACTCATTACACGCTTATTAGCAGGCAATTAGACAGCAGTGCCCATGTGAGCCAGTTCAAGAGATATGTGACCCCCCCCCTGTTATTTTAAATAATCATCCAAAAACTGGGATATTTGCCGCTAATCTAATGTGCTCTCACACTTCAATAAACTCTCTGAATGTTATGGGCTGGAGTCAGACTGCAATATTAAGTTTCCTGAGTTATACCAAAATACACTTTTAATAAAAATCAGATATCAGCCAGACAGTGTGGTGTCTCTCTCATATGGATATGATAGAAAATGTCTAATGAAAGCCCTTGAAATAAATGTATAGTAATGCGGTGTGATATTAATATTCATTATGATTATGTTACTATTGTTATTTATCCAAGACGCATTATTAACTTTATTTAATGTTGTTGTTTTTTATGCTATTGGGTTTTTTATTACTGAGCAATGTGCATTTTTGAGCAATCAAGAGCACCAGTCATGCCAGAAAATTGTCATAGTGTTAGGTACAAGAAGAGAAACCAATGTTTTTTAGCCTTTGAAAACATTATGGCATGTGAAGTAATGCATATAATTTTATTTAGCTGGTGATTTATGACATGATTAAGTATTTTACTTTTGTAGGGGTTATTTAGGCCAGTCCCTTCTTGAAAATACAGAGGCGTGGTGTTGGTGCGTGATGTTTCAGATATAATATATTCATATTGGTGAGATAATTCAATAATATTGAGGAAAACCAAAGACAGTTTGGACGATAGATCCATGCATTTAAAGGCTTATGATGCCAAATTAATGCAAAGGGGAAAACAGTATGATTTTACAGCTCTACAACCGGCTTGATAACTTGGTGGTGGAAGCTTGTTGTTATGTTGGACTTGGGCACATACTGAATGCATGAATAGGTATCACAATAACAGATGTGTAGCACTTTAAAATGTTAGGCTTATTGAAGCCAATGCAGTAGCACTACTAAGAAATATCCTAAAATATTTCACTCTTTCCGTTTAGAGTTTGTATCTTCACGGCAGATTGCACTTATTTTAAGTTTCTTGTGATCAAAGTGAATGGAATGTAATGTAATAGATTTTCATAAAAATAAATGTAATACAAAGATTTATGCTCCATGGTCTACACAGCATCATCTCTAACATCGTGCCATTTTGGCCAATGTTTATCTCTTATATTTTGATATTATTAATGGCGGTCAAATACCCAGAGGAACCCTGGTTTGGACTGAAGGTAGTGGCACTTTCTGCAGCATGTCTGTTTGAGGGACTCTGTTATAATGAGGCCCTAAGAGGCTAAAAACTGCACATTTTTACTCCCTGTAGTCCTCCCTGCTCGGCCCCTTCATCTCGGCCACTAATCCTTCCTTTGCAGATTCCCAAGGTAAGGTAAAATGAAGGAACAGTGCAGCGGTTGCAGTTCAACAGTGCATGTTAGAGAACACTTTTGATACAGGTTATTGTAATTCTTCTGGCAAGGGGAAAGCTGACATCGGGATACCCGCAGAGATGGCAGTACAGTTACGATGGAAAGCTTTGAATATCTTAAGTGTATCACTCAGGGATTAGACAAGGATCTAGAAATATCTTTAGGGCATGACTTTCAAGTGTTTGTTAGAAGTTTTCTTTTTTCGAAAAGCAAGTATTGTTGCAGTTGAACGAAGAACTCTGGTATTTCTGCCGAATGTGGCCAAAAAGGGAATTCAACATTGGCATTTTATAAAAACATTCTTGCTTGCGTTTGTTGGCCTTATCTTACTTGAAGATACCTCAATGATGCAAATACTGCTACAGTGGCTAAAATGGACACACATGGAAAATAAATTAAAAAGAGGGTATAATGCCGACTGTTAAGGTGTAGCACATGTATAAAAAATGCATAGGGTAGGCTTGTATCAAAGAAACACTGTCAACGACAGCAGTAATATAACAAATTTGAAAGCAGCCAGCACAAAAAATAAAAGTCAATATAATCTTTATTGCTTTATTATTGCTATATGAATATTAGGTATTTCCAAATGCAAACTGTGATATTAAGAGACTCCTCTTCATGTGAACACCGATTTATTCCCCTATCAATCTCTCACTTGCACTAGAAAATGTGGTAAAACATCCGACAATATTGGTTTGTTGAAACTTTTCATCTAGTGCTCTTACCAGGTAATACATTATATATATAATACTTGTGTTAAGTGCTACGATTGAAAGCATTATCGCATGTTTAACAAAGAAAATGAAAAAAGTGACCATAAAACCTGCTAAACATGATGTCATGTCATATATGAAGTCAGACATTTACTGTACACAGCTAACAAACATATTTAGTACATGTATATAAGTTAGCTAGGCTGTTCACATGCTTTAGTTCAGTCAGACAACTCACATGTTTCTTAATGCAGGGCTCGACAGTAACGGTTGCCAGGTTGCCATTGGCAACCATTCAGAGAAAATGTCAACCACTTCTTGGCCTTTGGTTGCCATCAGTGGCAACCCGTTTTTAACTTAAAGAAATAAGGACAACAAACAGCTAAATGTGCAACCCAAAATAGATAAATTTTAAATATTTGTTGTATTAAGAGCAGTGTTGTGCTAGTTACTGAAAACCAGTAACTAGTTACCATTACTAATTACTTCATTTCAAAAGTAACTCAGTAAATTTACTGATTACTTACACCAAAAAGTATGCGTTACTGTGAACAGTAACGCATTAGTTACTTCAAAAAAGGGCTCCCATTAATGCCCTTATAGCCTTCATTTCAGTACTGTTATTGCATTGGAGAATAATACAATCTGTTGATCAAGAAATAGCAATAGAAATAGTAGAAATAGCCTGCATGTGTTCTACAACATACCGTGCAATGGCTTTATCAACTTTTCCCTGGCTCGCAGTCCCTCGGTTAAAATCCAGCCACTGTTGCTTGGGTGGAGGTGGAGTGGCGTCGGATGAGTCTGGGTCCAGTGTTGCCAACTCCATAGCAAGGAAAGTAGCGATTGGCTGTCGCCAGAAGTCCCTAAATGACGTCATCGCCTAATTTGCATATCATGTAATGGCGGTAAAAAAACGTTCCACCCCCTTCAAGGATCAAAACTTGAAAGCACCAGAGTAAATCAAGACGACAGTAGATCAGAAATGTCTCTATTAGAAAAAGTAGAAAGTAGAAATAGTTTTAGTAGTTTTTAGTAGAAATATCCCTTACAATAAAGGCAGTATAGCAGTGACCACCAACTGGCGGCCCGCGGGCCACATCCGGCCCGCCAGACATTCTCATCTGGCCCGCACGACGGGGGTGACTGTGGCGTTGGCGGAGTGGTTACTGCGTTCGCCCCCCACCCTTTTTCTTTTTACAACTTCTCGTGAGTAAGGTGCAGTACCGGAGTCCAACAGAGAGGCAGCAGCTGCGGGACAGTAGACTGCCTACTGCAAAACCTTCCCTGCCTTGAAGAAGAAGTGATCCTTCGTCGTTATTACATCGTTTCAGATAATAATAATGATAATTCATTCTATTTAGGGGCGCCTTTCAAAGCACCCAAGGACACCTTACAATTCATAACATATTCCAAGGAAATGTTTTAAGACAGTACAAAGAATGCAGTCCGGGTGATGTTTTTTATGTGGGGTGCAGATGAGAGGGAGCTGTCCAGAATGACACCAAGATGTTGTGTTTGTGCTCTTGATAAGCCATTAAAACAGTAAAATAAGTGTCTCCTATACACCAAAACATACCCATCTGTTATGGAAAAAGAAAGTATTCCAAAAGTATTCTAGTATAATCTGAATACATAACTAACTGTATTCTGATTACTTTCAGAGCATGTATTCAGTATTCAGTAACTGATTACATTTACAAAGTAACCCTCCCAACCCTGCCTAGAAGTGATCCTTCGTTAGCGTGAAGAGTCTGCTAAGCGTTATGCGGTCCGCAGTACCTGAGCGTGCTCCACTAGCATTGTGGACTATATAAAAATCGCTGGCCCGCGATAGTGTCTATTGCAGGGGTGGCCAACCCGAGGCTCTCGAGACACATGCGGCTCTTTGCCTATAGTTTCATGCGGCTCTTCAGTTCATATCGAGTTGTATATGTGTGAATTTGGGGGAGAGACACTGACTCCTGACTAGAGTTGCACGGTGTACCGATACTTGAAAGGTATACCGCGATACCCTGCCGTTAAAAACGTTACGATTCATCCGTTTCATTAGTATCGGTACTTTAAGAATGACGGGGGGAAAGCGCGGTGAGAAAGCGCCGTTTTAATAAGAGCCGCCCGTGTGTGTTCAGCGCTCTGCTTCCAATCCCTGCACTGCAGCCGTGCCTGCAGTCCCGCCCCTCTCAAGCACGCTCAAGTGCCTCCACTCTCTCTTGCACGCGTTAGCTGGCAGAGCATGTGAGAAAAAGAGAAGCATGGCTGCAAGTGGGAGTGCAACTGCTGCTGCGCCTCGGCTTGTTGACAAAAAAGACGCCAGAAGCGAAATTTTGATGTATTTTAGCTATATCTCTGACAGTGAGGGCAAGCCTACGGACACCACGAGGCCTGTCTGTAAGAAATGTATTAATTGTATTTAATACGAATTCTTGTCATTTATTTTATTTATTGTTCTCATTGTTTAAAAGTTTGTGTTATCGTTATGGTTCTGTTGTGAAATAAAGCACACTAATTACATTTAAGACTGTTTCCCTTTTTTTAAGAAAAGTATCGAAAAATATCAGAATCGTAATTCTTGACTTGGTATCGGTATCGAAACCAAAATGGTGGTATCGTGACAACACTACTCCTGACAGTTAAACCTGATATTTAGTAGGTCTTTTAAGTATTGAATGCTGATCATTCTGACGTAATTTGGCCGGTTAAAGTGGTTTGGGCTCAGATAAAATCGCTCCGTTACTTTGGCCCAAGAGCCAATCACAATAATACCTGGATGCAGAGAACCAATCACCTTTGAGTGGGGGAAAACCTATCGTTGATTAAACACTATCCAGTGTTTCCCCTACCATTGTCTTGGAGGGGCGCCAACAGAGCCTTGTGCCCCCCCTGACATTTAAGGTGTTTTAAAAATATATATATCTTTTTTTTTTTTTAAATATATATATAGCACCAAATTGCAAATAATCTATAACTACTGTCACTTTTCACATTGAACATGTGCTCTTTTATTAAATAAACTAAACGCTTTCATTTTAAGTTATGAGTTTAGTGTTTTTGACCCTAAGAAACACTGATGCATTAATCAATAACAATAATCCACAGCTCCTCTCTCTGCTCCAGAGGATTTAAAAAGTATATATCCCAATGCCACAAAAATGCATCAGTGACGTGGTTGAAATCTTGTCTCCAGAAAACAAAAAACTGAAACAAGCGGTATCAGTGACTGTGTGTTTGATGTGGCTCTTTGCAGTAACATAGAACAAATGTGGCTCTTAACCTCTGACTGGTTGGCCACCCCTGGTCTATTGGATACATTTTGGCCCTTGGACAAATGTAGTTGGTGATCCCTGCAGTATAGTATGCCCGTGTGTCATCTCCAATAAATGTCTTCAACCATCCTTTAAACTCAGGGTTTGATTCCCACTCCTCTCTGTACTTTTGTGAATACAGTTTAGACTGTGACATGATGACCTACGTGGATGTTTAGCTTGTCACAGAGAGGCACACACACAGTGGACGAGGTGATTAAGTGACTGAAGCTGTTTCGACGCGGGAGAGTGTGGCTGTCTCCTCTCTGCTCTGACTGCAGCTGAACTGCTGCGGGAGGCAACTGTGAGTCTGCCGCATGTGAGTACTAAGGGAGGGCTGAGGGGCTCACGGCAGCTCGTTAACTGCAGAACAATATGTGAGTCTCCAAACACCAGAAAAGTCCCTAATAACATCATTACAAGTAGTTAGATTAGTCGTTAGTCGCTTTTGACAAAAATAAGTAGCCGGAGGGTTTGGAAAACGTCAAATTGAACGACAAAGTCGCCAAATTGGCAACACTGTCTGGGTCTGTGGTCTTAGCTACTAGCTTCGTCCCAGCATGTTGTTTCTGCAGATGTTTCAACAGATTTGAATTGCTGTTTTGGGAAGTAGATAGGATCTTTGACCCGCCAAGACACAACTTACATTTAACTAAAACGTTATTTTCTTTGTGCTCGACAAAAGTGAAATAGTGAGAATACCTCCAGGCGGAGAAACTCGACTTGAGCTCTGCCGCCGCCATGATAGTTTTGTTAGTAAACACAAACACGCCCACAGCGCGTCTCCGCATGTGACACAGGAAGTATCTAAGTATATTTACTCAAGTAATGTACTTAAGTACAGTTCTCATCTCTGTTCGCCTCGCTGTTGGCGCCGCTCACCAACGTCTGGGAGCCGAGACTATATAAAAAAAATAACGGAGTAACGCACCATGTAGTAACGGTAACTGATTTACTGAATTTAAAAAATAACGCGTTAGAGTACTAGTTACTGCCAAAAATAACGGCGTTACAGTAACGCGTTACTTTGTAACGAGTTAGTCCCAACACTGATTAAGAGTGATATTTAATTATTGTTGTGACCAGTCGGAACCTGATACTTAAGTTGCAAGTGCATTGGTGTGATTACGGAGTCAGAAAGCGATTCACGTTTACTCGCATGGGCGGTAGGGCTGTCCCGAATACCATTTTTCGGGCTCCGGATATTTGGTAGTAATCAGCAGCGAATATTCGGTGCGGAGAGATTTGTATTTTTTTTTTATACATTTTTTTCCCCAAAATATTTTTTAGAAAAAATATTTTTGGGAAAAAAGGTTTCATAACACGCTCCGAATCCGAGACACGTGACAACACGTTGTTAAGCAGAAGCGCAGAAAAAGCGTACTATTACGATTTATATTTATTTATTGTCTCAGTACTCGCAATCATTAAAACTAAATGTGTCCTCTGTAGCAGGGGTTCCCAAAGTGGGGGTCGCGAGATGATTACAAAATAAAAATGGAAAATTAAAAAAAACAATACATAATAAAAAAAAAAAAAATTATTATTATTAACAATAACGTTTCTATAGACATTTTTTTCTTTGACAATCCACTAGCGCAGCGTTTCTCAGACTTTTTCTTTTTTCTCTCTGAAATTATTTCACTAGCACCACCCCGAAAATAGTTGGCCAACGAACGAATATTCGAATAGTCGAATATTCGGGTACAGCCCTAGTGCGTCGTGTGTTTGTTTTACAAAAAATGGCGAAGCAAATTAAGTTGTTTGACTGTGCGGTAAAAAGTTCGGCCAACCCGTCAACATCTCAAACGAATGTTCAAACTGATTCAACTGATTAAGTGCAAGATGAACCCGAATGAAAGCAAAAAGGAAATGTGTAAAGTCTTCGGAGGCGAAATATATAGTAAGTACATTCTGCTCCGTTGTTCATTCACTTCCGGTAAAAGTTCCTTCAAAATAAGAGTCCCGATCTTATTACTACCAAAATAAAAGTGCTAAACGAAACTTTACCATAGGAAAATATTAGCATACAAATATAATCACTTCTATTAAAAGGTAACACATTTTAAATATAGTTAGACATATTAAAGGTAATTTACAGCATTAATAATTAATATCTAATTCTTAACTGTGAATGGTTTTCATTTATTTAACATTAGAAATGTATTAGTCTGGCCAATGACAGAACCATAATCAAGACTTCAATGCTGAAGGCCAATGGATCTATGGTGGGGGTCAGCACACATTTTAAAGGGAGACAACGGAAGACCAAGAAACTAGTGACTTGCTCAATTCATTTTTGAGGGATCTGTGAAGAACATGACAACAGCTGCACTACTGGTATTTTGTATACCAGCAATTGAGGGTGGACAAGTTTACTACCACTTTAGTTTCAAATAATTGTGTTAATTACTTATTGTAAAGCATTTGAACATTCTTTTGTGTCAGATTTTCATTATTAAGTTGATATATAACTGTATAGTATCTTAATTATTTAAAATATAAGGTGACTAAAAATGGCAACCGTATTTTCAGTTTTGGTAACCAAAAGCTGATGCCTGGTTGCCAGCCTGGCAACCACTTTTAAAAGTTAGCGTTGAGCCCTGCTTTAATGTGTTTATTAGAAGCAGCATATAGTTTGAGTTTGGCGTCTAGGCTTGGGCCTCATCACTCCACAGATTTACAAAGAACATTGAGTGATCATTAGATAACTATCCCCCGAGCCTACAGATGGAAGCTGGGGTGGAAGCTGGGGTGGTGGTGGGGCAAGCAGCAGAACATGAAACGCAGCAATAGCAAGTGAACACAGCAGTGGCAGCAGCAGCAAAGCGAGGCAGAGGCAGGAAGACCTGGCAGTTTAAATAGAGCAGTATGTTTACCCACTTAATGTAAGCCTCATGCAAAATGCACTTTTTATGTCTTTTATACATAAATATGTGTCCCCGGTGTGCCAGGGAACTCACAAAGTGTCAGAAAATAAAACCCTCTATTTCCCTCCGTACCCACATCTCTAAAAACGGTTTACAACTTAGCTGATCCAGATTTGCGTTCGATATGTTGTAATATCGGAAATGTGGGCTGGCTTTACACCCATGGCCATATCAGAAAATTCGCTATCAGAAACAATGCGCAGCGTGTTTCGGACGTAATATTGTCTTTGTTTACATTAGCAAGTATCGCTAACACTTATGGAGCGTCCACACAGCAGCGTGCGTTGACGCTTGGCGGTGGGCGTGTCTGAAGCTCGGGGAGTCAACGCGAGCAACGCGACCAACAACCAATCACATGAATCTCCCGTCCCCGACATACAAAGCAAAATGCTAGCTATATATACTGTCTATGCCTGCTAGCTGTCCATTCAGTGTTTAAACGAGGTACACTGGATATAAACCCCCCAAACAGGCAAAAACCTACCAGTTTCACCCACTATCTCTGCCACCTCCCTCCATGCCTGGCTCCTCCGGTTTGTTTCCCTGTAGATGAACAGAGACTGATCATACAGCACCGGGTGATTCACTACTCGCAGAATACACGCGGTTTGATTGGCTAGCAGTTGTACTGGCAGATTTTCATAAACGGGATTTGATTGGCTGACGCTTCCGTCGCGAGCAACGCGTAGCTACGCTCCCCACAATGCAGTTCGGCGAAGCGTGACGTCACCCCATTTAAAGTGAATGGGCAGAAGCACAGACCTCGCGGTGTGCTCAAAAGGGGGTGGGACCAGCAGAGAATCAGCAATTCTCTAACAGGGCTGAAATATAGGGATATGCGGGATGTCTATGCATGATCTGTTTGGTATTTTGAGTAAAACACATCATAGATATGTTTTTTATATATTTATATATATATATCCATACCCATAATATATGCACAAAAATAGCATGATAGGAGATATTTAACATTTTGACACAGTCGAAATGCGCTGTGTTGCCAGAAATGGGGCGAAGCGTGCAAGCTAGTTCAGGTAGTCAACTCGAGCACCAATGATACATTTACACCTGACGCGCCAAGTCCCTCTTACGACCACTCAAGAATGTGTTTATGAAACACATACTCCTAAACTTGGCACTCTTTTTTGGTACCACTTTACAATAAGACTACCCTTACAAAGGATTCATAAAGGGTTTATAATTAGGTTATTAATTAGGTTGTAAACATTTCATTAATAATTAAGAACCATTTATAAACCAGTTATAACATAGTTTTCATACATCAACACAGGCTCACTATTTGGCAAGATGACTAAGCCTTATATTGGCACTAGCTTACTTCATCTTCATCAGCCAGCATCCTTGGTATCTGTTGTTCACAGAGTTGATTCCCCCCCCCCCCTTCCATATTGATGTTTCTTGGCATATCTTTATGACCATTTATTTACGAGTTACTAACATTTATAACTGCCAAAAGAGAGCATTGTAAAGTGTAAAACAAATCACCATTTATTAATGAGTTACAACCATTTATCATTTGTTTAAGATATTAAGCCTTAAAGTTATGCATAAATTAGGGCGTGGTCACATTGAGTGACAGGTAATTCCAGTGACTGCCGCTGTTAGCTTCCCCTCTGCTCCGTGATGCTATAGGGAATCTGCCTGCTCAGCTCACCCCGGGAACATAACTGGAACTCGGCCATGTTTGTTGTGCTGGTGCCTGAAACATGATGAGCAACAATTTTTACTGTCATTTGTGTGCATTTTGTTGTTAACTATCGATGTTATGATTGATTTTTTGTTAGTATGCACGTGGACTAGAGATGTTAAGATTCACCGATTCGCATCGGTGCACCGGCATAAACGTTCAAGATGCGAGTGCACCGGTTGAAAGAGTGCACATCGGCTACAGTTTGGGTTGAACCGGGTTGAACTCGCGATGCATCGATTGCGTAGCGTCTTTGCATCGGTAAAAAAACGATTCATTCATATAAAATCCCCTCATCTTGTCAACGCTCAGCAGAGACGATCTTTGATATTTGCTTCGCCACTACGGAGAACGAGAGTCTCAGTTATCAACACACACGGAAGTTGAGGAGAAAGAGAACCACAGCGCACCGAAAAATACCTACAAATCAAACGTTTGGCAACACTTCGGATTGTTCAAGAAAGACGGTGTAATAGTCATTTATGCTATATAGTTGACCGCAGGTCATGGAGAGTAATAAGGTATCCGTAGACCTTTGTATGAGGTATCTTTATTACTTAACAGGTCTACAGCCATGATACATAGATCCGTCCTAGATGCGGACTTGCATACACACAGTATCACTCCGCAGCCGCACCCCATCAGTAACGTCCTGATGGTATATGTGCGCGGCACTGTTACTACAGACGGTCAATTTGAAAAATCACTCGCAAATTGTTAACGATGCCGAGCCGCTTTAAAGTACACAAGTAGTACGAGGAACTTAGCGACGCTCACAAAGAGGCGACGTGGGGTCTGCGGCTGAAAAGAGAAACCTGAAAGTGAGACATATGAGTTAAATCACTCAGTGAGGTGTTCTGTCAGAGAGAGGTGTTTAGCTTACAGCAGCCTGTGACGGCCAATAATAATTTAAATGTCTTCCTTACTGTAAGCAGTTATGAAATACCTGTTTGTGAAAGGTTATTTGTTTTCTTTATTGTTCAGATAGAAACCACTGCTTTCTGCTCACTGGTGAGTTAGCCTCTGAGTGTTAAGCACATCAGGCTGGCAGCTGTATGGGCATTGCTCTAAGGTAGCTGTTATTTGCACATTGTTAATCATGAGCAATGCATCCTTACATTGTTTAACTGTGAGGTGTTATACAATTGTACTCTGGAGAGCTTTTAAAGGTAAAAAAATAAACGGCATGATGGGATGTGCAGTACCAAATATGTAAAGCACTTTTTTGTTTATGTATGATTTGCTGCATATAAGGAATAAAACAAAAATCCTCTGTCGTACCATATTGAAGTATCATTATTTTTGCATCGTGTTGAATCGCATCGTATCGCCCCGAATCGCATAATGTTGAATCAAATCGTATCGAACTGTATCGCAACAGGGGTGAATCGTATCGTATCGCATCGCCTGGTGTTTCAAAGGTATCGTTAATGTATCGTATCGTGGCAACGTATCGAGATGCGCATCGCATCGGCCTCAGTGATGGAGATGCACATCCCTAACGTGGACGCTTTGGACATACCTGGAGAAGGAAGAAATGGGTCTTCGGAATGATGGTTAAAGACAAAAGGCGGAGACTGTTGAAACTAGTGGAGAAACGATCAAGATGCCACCTTGTCCCTCTGATTAGACGGCATGTTAAGTCAGGAAGTAGCATTATTAGTGATGAGTGGAGGGCATACAGGAAAGTGCTGAGTAACATGGGGTACAACCACTGCACCATAAACCACAGCAGACTGGCAATCATACCCAACATAATTAAAGAGCTTGCTCGACCGTCAAAGGACATGTCCGTAGACTGAGAGGAAACCGTACAGAGAGTTTGTTGGAGGAAAACCTCTAGGTTCTTGAATGGTCACCTTGGCTTGGCTCTGGTCACCCTGATGGACTGCTTGGATGCTTGTTCAAGGATATACACAAAGCCTTTCCAGTCTGAGTACCATTATGTCTTACCATGTCTTTAAAGCAGGGATGGGCAACTGGCGGCCCGCGGGCCGCATGTGGCCACCGCCCTCACTTTGTGCGGCCCGCGAGTCAATTTACAAAAATATATTGGTTTCACAGTTGTAAACAAGCAAATCATTTGAACCAGACCCCACTTGTAATTAATAATATTCACCGCTAGAGGGCGCTCCCCACAAATTCATGAGGCCTGCAGCCAAGTGTATATTGTCTTCTGTTTACCTCGCGGCTTTCCTCCGTTAGCGGGAAAAGAAACATGAGCGCCCAAAAAAGAAAACTGAACCTAGAAAACCGTCTCTTTCAGCCAAAATGGGAAATAGATTATCTGTTTACAGAATTCAAAGGCAAACCTATGTGTTTGGTGTGTCTTGAAACTAAATCGGCAATGAAGGACTACAATTTAAGTCGCCACTACAACAGCACCCATAAAGACAAATATGAAAAGCACACAGGAGCTACCAGAGTCGCCATCGTTGCTGACCTAAAAGGGAAAATATGCCAGCAGCAGACCTTTTTTACCAGAGCCACGACTACACAGCAATCGTCTCTCACGGCGTCTTATGCCGTTTCCCTTGAGCTTGCTAAAGCTAAGAAGCCCCTGTCTGACGGCGAAATGGTGAAGAGTTGTGCAGTCCAGATAGCTAAAGCATTTGGAGATGACAACATGGCTAAAAAAGTTGAAACCGTCTCTTTGTCCCGTCGGACAGTGACACGAAGACTATTTGATATACAAAATCATGTCGAACAAAAGGTAAAACAAGTCATGCATGACTGTGCATACTTTTCCTTAGCGTTGGATGAGAGCACTGATGTGACTGATGTGAGCCAGCTTCTCATCTACACACGGGCCATTAACAGTTCATTTGAAGTGCACGAGGAGTTATTGAAACTGGCTTCTTTGCATGGCACTACCAAAGGACAAGATATTTTCACCGCTGTTGAAAATGTTGTAAGTGCGCACAGAGGATTTCACAAGCTCTCAGCTGTTGTTACCGATGGTGCGCCAGCAATGCAAGGAAAGCGCACTGGATTCGCCGGCCTCCTCCGCCAGAGTGGCGTTGACTGTCCAATACTGCACTGCATCATACATCAGGTGGGTAACATTATTGTTAGCTATTCTAATGGTTTTGAATGTGGGCATTCTTTGTAAAAAAAAATCAGGCTAAATCAAATTTCGTTTTGATATTGCAGGAGGCTCTGTGTGCCAAATCAATGAATTTTAGCCATGTCATGGATTTAGTTACCAAGACTACTAATCTCATTCGAGGAGGGAACCGGTCTCTCAATCACAGGAAGTTTATAGCTTTTTTGGATGAAGTGAACGCCACGTACGGTGATTTACAGATGCACACAGAGATAAGGTGGATGAGCCGTGGAAAATGCTTGGAGAGATTTTTTCACTACGAGCAGAAATCCCTGTGTTCTTGTAGGACACCATCCAATGTGATACAAGTGCGTACTGCGCAAAACTCAGGAATACAGATTTTCTTCTCGACATGGCTTTCCTTGCGGACATTACCTCGCATCTTAATCACCTGAATATGCGGTTACAGGGAAGATGCCAAACCGTGTCGGATCTATATGCGCACATGAACGCATTTGTTACTAAACTGACTCTGTTTAAAGACGGATTTTCAGCCGACCGTCCTAATCTGGCGCACTTCCCGTCATGTGAAGAGATGCGCAAAGATGCCCCCGAATGTGAGAAAACATTACCCAAGTACAGAGCCGACATAGAAACACTGCAGCAGCAGTTTAAGAAGTGCTTTCAAGATTTCCACACCATGCAGCCACGCATCGAGTTATTCACTAACCCCCTCTCGGCTGCAATCATCGAGTAGCCCCCTGAGTTGCAGCTTGAAATGTGCGAACTACAGTCAGCCCCCTTTCTAGCAAAGCGCCAGGAGAGGGGAATTTCCTTTTGGAGACTGCTACCCAGGGCCGTGGGAAGTAGGGGTGCTGAGGGTGCTGCAGCACCCCCTGGTGGAGGACAGGGGATCTGCACTTCCACAAGATTAAATACAAATATAATTTTTTTTAAAACGAATTTTCAGCCTTGATGTAACAACATTCATAATTAAGTAAAGATAACACCCTTTTCACCCCGGTTACATTTTCCATTTGCCCTGTACGATGGGTGCTGTAGTGATGAAAGTGGGGGATGTTGGCTTATCAGGCGCCCGCAACTCACAGCCAAAGTGAGAGAGATAGAGAGAGGGGATACCGTGGGGATATCGCGGGGATACCGCGGGGATACCGCGGGGATACCGCGGGGATACCGCGGTACCGGCGGGGATTGTTGTTAGCTTCTGCTAGGCCAAAGGATATAAGAAGCCGTTTCTACAATAATATGGAGGGAGAGTTCTGTCCTGTCAGACTGAGAGGCTCAGTGAGGTAAACGACTGAGTGTTTAGATAGTTCACTTTAGTCTAAGTTATCTCAGTGAGTCTCAAACGTTTTGATCACAATTTATGTATACATATATTTCCAAGGCACTCCTTTATAATTATTAGGACAAATAAAAACAGGTTTGAAATCATTCCAATGTATACTATAGGACAGTAAACCAAAAATATCGTTTAAAACTGGAGAGATTAAAAAATATGCATAAATAAATAAATAAATGTTAACTGGTAAAATAAGATATGAATGAACAACACAAATAAAATAAGTTACATTTATTTGTTATTGGCTATGGTAGGTTATTGGAAATGTTCACATATTTGATGAATAAAATGCAAACCGATCTTTTTCATATGGGTGTTTAGAGTTGTACCCCCTAGATCAGTCTCTAGTAATTGGGCGCTCAAAGTGCACCAGATTGAAGCATTTTACTTTAAAATGTTAAAAAAATCTTCCCGGGGGGAGGGCACCCCCGGACCCCCCTAGAGGATGTGAAATCCACCCCCCAATTAAAACATGTTATAATACTAAATACATTTGAAGCCTTTTATATAAGCTGTACACCATGTCAATATGTTTCTCTTTTTGTAGTGTATTGGTCTTTTGTAGAGGTTTTTCATTGCCACCTAAAATCTTGCCTATAGGGCAGCACATTGGTCCGAACCAGCCCTGGTGTCATTCCCACAGCACCCCCCATTTGAAACATGTTCCCACGGCTATGCTGCTACCCGAGTCCCGCTTTCCACTCCTCAGGGATTTTGCGCTCTCAATGGCCAGCATGTTTGGCAGCACTTACATCTGCGAGAGCAACTTCTCTATGATGAAGCACATCAAGTCAAGGGAGAGAAACAGACTGACAGATGAGACACTGTTCCATCTCATGCAAATCGGATGTACAAATGTTGATATTGACATTCAGTCTATTGTGCAGCAGCAGGAGAGGCCACAAGTATCTCATTAAGATGTATAGCTTACTGATCCAGCTGTGGGTGAAGTTCAGAAAAATGCATATGTTCTTGGTTTTATGTATGGAATGTGAGGGAAGCATAGAAACACAATACAAAGATGAATATTCGTTGTTAAACTCAGTGTTGGTGTTTGGTACAATAAACATTTATTGCCTATATATATTTAGTTATTTTCATTAAATTAGTAGCTAAAGTTGGCCATTTAAATGTTGTGGATATAGTATCCTGCCGATGGAAGTGAATGGTCACGAAGTGGCCCTCTGGTAGTGAGGACATTTTTTTTTGGCCCTCACTATCCTCAAAGTTGCCCATCCCTGCTTTAAAGTATGTCTGAGAAAAGCTTTTATGTTTAAATATGTGTATCAGTCATACTAAATAGTCATTATTTTGACTCCTGATTTTCTTCATGTGTGAATAACATTTTTTGATTGTTTCTTTTGCATCTTACTTTGCATTTCATGTGAAAAATGTGTATTAGGTAATAGGGATCGACCGATATGCCTTTTTCAAGGCCGATACCGATACCGATTATTAGTAATCAAGGAGACCGATAACCGATATTTGGAACCGAAATACATTTGCAGTAAAATCAGAAAATCTTGGTGTAAAAATGTAGAATAACACAACTTCTTTGAAATGCCTTTTTAAGTTTAATGAACTTTTCAACATCTTAAAACTGGTTTCCTCTCTGTGACCCTGAGTAAAGTAAATGAAGTAAAAATAAAATAAAAACTACTAAAACTTGTTCTGAACTTCTGATATTTTAGTCTCACTCATTGCGTGAATGTTATAACTCATTCATAAATGGACATGTGTATTAAACTTAAAAACAACTCACCCTTTCAGTAGTTATACATGTTAGTGACTCATCAATAGATGGTGATGTGTTTCACACTTTACAATAAGGCTCCCTTTTACCAATTATAAATGGTTGTAACTCATTCAAAGATGGTCATAAGAGATGCCGAGAAACATCAAGATGGATGGGGGGAAAATCAAATCTGTGAACAACAGATATCAAGGATGCTGGCTGATAACAAAGATGAAGTAGCCAATATAAGGCTTAGCAGTACAGATAAATGTGGGCTCACTATTTGGCAAGCAACCGGTCACAGTTGCCCTGTTTATCTCATGTCTTATAAGAGCTTATTAATGATTTATAAAGTGTCCACAACCTCAATAATAAATTAATTACAAACTATTCGTAAACCCTTTATAAGGGTAGTCTTATTGTAAAGTGGTACCCTATTGGTAAAGCTGCCAGATCTGCCTGCCTCTGCCTCGCTAATGCTGCTGCTGCTTCCACTTTGATCCTGCTGGCCTGCCCCACCACCACCCCTTCTTCCACCCCATCATCCACCTGTAGTGGGATAGTTATTCAATCATCACTCAATGTTCTATGTACATCTGTGGAGTGATGAGGCCTGAACCTAGAAACCAAACTCAAACGATATGCTCCCTCTAATATAAAGTAACACGCGAGTTGTCTGACTGAACTTGTGAGTTTGTCGTTAACAGACAAATCATGTTGGTCTCTGAAAAAAATCGCTTTTGTGACAAAATGTTCAGAAGATATATAGCAAGTGTGCGAAAAAGTACACGTCCCACCGTCCGGGACGTGTTATTTACAATATCGGACAAGTAGATCTTTCAATTGACTTGTCCGGCGGACAAGTGACGTTTTTTGCCCTGATTTATTGTCAAATTATTGATAAATTCAGTTTACAAAAGGCAGAACTCATTCGCAAATTGTACGTGTCTGCCATCGTTCGTTTAGAAATGTTAGTTTCGGTTCTGCTTGTCGATTCCTAAGGAAATGCATCTCGCCGCTTTCTGTACAGTTAGACGGGGGCGGGGTGGGGCGGGACGTGTAGCACAGTTGCAGGGCTGGGAAGCAAAATTTGGTTCCGAGTAGGAACAAATAACAATTGTCCGGTCCCGGGATTGATAAGAGTTGTGAGGACAGGAGGAGAGGACGAGCCCCGCGGACCGCAGCTCTCTCTCTCTCTCTCTCTATGCTCCGGATCAGCTGATCGTTGCACGGTGCAGCTCAGCGTCTCTCTCTCTCTCTCTCTTTCTACGCACAGCGGATCCGCTGCCCGTTTAACAGCCTCATCTTTGTCAATCTTTCTTATGTTCTTTCTCTAACACGTAATGAAGGTTATTTAGCGTTTTAGCTCCTGTGTTGTTAATATTGACCACTATTTCCTTTATGAAGTGAAGCAGCCTCCCTGTGTCCTCGCGCTGTACTCACATCCCCGGACCCCCAGACTCGGAGGAGCACAGGGATGTCAGTATTGTTTATGAAGCAGGGTATAGAAAGTAGCTACATTATTGAAATGAAAATACTATTTATTTACTTTTACAAACAGTGAGCAGCTGGGCAGCTGCAGCATGTGTATTGCAGGACATGTGTAAGCGTCTTTGAGTTTTAGAAAAGCGCTAGGCCTATAGGCTATACATATAATGTATTATTATTATTATTAGGCCTATGTGTTGGACATGTGTGGTTGGACTCTGTCTCACAGGCAGGTTGCAGCATGTGTGTTGCAGGACATGTGTTGGACACACAGACTGTGTGGTTGGACTCTGTCTCACAGGCAGGTTGCAGTGTAACATCAGAGGAGACTGGGCCAATTGTACATTCTCAAACTGCACCACTTAGAACTAACTAAACAATGCAGAGATTATTTTTATATAATTGTATTCAATAACCGTAAGAAATTAAACAGTATGAAGTGATTTGTAAATAGGAATACAGATTTGACTTAATGTTTTCATAAATATATTTTTCTCCCAATTTGTCATGGGACTTATTTTTACCCTCTCAAAGAACCGGAATCGAGAACCGAAAATAACTGGAATCGAAAAGCAGAACCGGAATCGTTAAAATCCAAACGATACCCAACACTATGTGTGATGCAGTAAAATCTTACCGCTATGTCGTAAAAACCGTGGGAAAATGTCAAATACGATGGCGAAGAAGAAGATTCCAGTGGCCCCAATTTGTGTCCATTCTGGACAAGTGAAAAATGTATTCGGACAAGTAAATTGCCAAACTCACTTGTCCATGGACAAGTACTCTCTAAAACCTTTTTCTCACACTGGCTTATGGAAAAATGCTGTCAGACATGTTGCTAATATCCTAAAGAGGCGGGCAGTGTTGAAACCTACATGACAAATACAAAATTGTTAGCATGTTAGCATGCTAAAACTAGATTAAAGCACCACTGTGTTTAAGAACAGCATAACCTCGCCATACTGTTGTTGTAGTCCCTAAGTCTGGTTGCACTCTATATGTTTGGAACATTATCCTGCTGACTTTTTCACTGAAGCAAACCTCTGAGTACAGGACTTGAACTTGTTTTTACAACGCTGTTTTACAACTCTGGCTTAATTAAATGCTCTGAATAATCTACCACCTAGTTATAGCGAGTGGCAGAGCGGATTCACAATATACACTTATAAACCGCAGGACTGAGATGAAGCACTCCACCAAGATATGCCAATGCTCATGTTGCCCCTAAAGTACATTTTCCGCCAAAATAAAAAAAAACACTAATTATTTAGAAAGCATAATGTTTTTTCCCCATATTACTTTTTTAACAGCTTCTTGTTTACTGTGTTTGCACACCATATTTTCACAATGTGTTTTTATGAGTGTTCTTTACTAATTCAGGCATTACCTTTGAAGAAAGAGAACTGGGACAGTTACAACATTACATAACCTACCCAGCTCTTTCAAACATGTGCAGAGTGTACAGTGGAGGTTTTTCCGCACAACTTCAGAAAACTGCACCCGCTGTGAAGCAGGAATGTCAGGCACAGGTTTCTGATACCCCCTCTTGACAAATCACTTTGATGGTGATTTGCTTGTCTATTTGCATTCACAACAACTGTCTTGAATTCTTTACAAGTCAATTTCCGTGGCTCATATGCATGTGGCGCTTGTAAAATTGTCTCATTTCCTGCCTCAAATTGTCAGGGGGCAGAATCCAAGATGTCATGGTTAAAATAATTATACCTCAGGAAGTGGCATGATGACTTTGTAACTGCCACTCAGGCTTACGATGATTTATATTTAAATGTTTATGAGGCTCATCTCCTTTGTGCTTTGCTCCATTTTTGTCTAAAGGTTAATAAAGAGGAGGAGCATATTTTGTTTCACATCTGATCTTATTTTTCTGTTATAAGTCTGGTGGTAGCTTTTTAATGTAAAGTCAATTCTGCAGTATCAGCATGAGTTCCAATTATATATGTACAAAAGTCCTTCCAACAATGTTAAACTTCTTGACACCAAATATATATCTGCAAATATGTGGATCAAAGCTTAAGCCCTAAAGCAGCACAAAAGATCCATGTGCTTTCATGTACTAGATAATGCATGTCAGAATAATTATATGTTATGTAAATATAGGAATGTAAGCTTGAGGCAAAATGCTAAACCAGTGAGCAAGAACTATTACTGGTTAAAATAAAATAAAGTAGATCTAAAACAACCTCTATTCCTTTATTAAAGGACCGTCCATAATGATAAATGTTCACCATTTTATTTATGTTAAAGCAAGTTTGAACCATTTAAACCCGAACAACCTCTTTTTCCAGCCTACACACGAGCACAACATTAGCTTTGTCCTGACCCCAATATTACTCACACTAATTCTTCGTGACATTTAGCTTTATCGTATCGGTCATCCCTGTCATCTAAAAATAAACAACAAACACCTCTAAAACTCAAGTGAATCAGAAGATAAGTAGCTTTAAGAGTGGCTTAAGGAAAGTGGCAGCCAAATGTAATTTTAAGTTGCTTACGATGTAAAACAAACATGTGTAAGAAACATCATCATTACCAAAGCAAAGGTGGTTCATTTTTAGAAAATACCAACAAAAGATGGTGGAAGCACTGAACACATGTTGGCTGGTCTTTGTAAATGCCTTAAAAACAAACAAATAAGTGATGGAAGATAGGAGGGAGACTGATGGCACAATGCACAAGTCTGTCAAGTAGAGAAAGGTGATTGAGAAATGTCTGTGTAGCTTGATTCTTACAAACACTAGCACTGACAATTTAGAGAAATCTAAAAGTAAGGAATACTCCACATTATTATTATCATTTGATTATGTGTTCTAGAAATTATTGAAAATGCTTGCAAAAAAAGGAAAATACACACATTGAGTCATTTACAGAAGTAGTACACGTTCATTTTCATTTGCCTGATAAAGTTGTTTCTTACTGTAAGTGCACTGTTAGATACCCAAATAACAATTCTTTATTTTGTCTTTATATGTCTAAAAGGGGTGACAAGTTTTCATGCCGAGTTATTCCCTGCATTCAACTTTATTCCACAGCTTAGGACATAACTTTAAATTCAAAACAGATATATTCACTTTGTGTAATTACACAATATATTCTTATCTTAAAAAGGCAGAATAGAAAGTGTTTTGGTTGGTTAAAGTTAGTAAATACAACAACTTAAAGTTGGCGTCAACGACATAAAAAGGGCAAGCCACTAGACAGCGGTTGGGTTAGGGTGCTCGCCTTTGGGAGAAAGTCAACCCCAGTTGTTCTCTCTTTTCAGAACAAAATTTATTTGTGTTTCTTCTTTCGTCTCAATAACTTTCCTTTTCATAGCTTATTCTTGGATGCGTGCTTAAAATCTGGCAACCGACCTCGTCATTTGTAAAGAGGTTGACTATCAATAACATCCCAATGTAATGCATTGGCCAAACTGTTTATTTACATCTTCCTATTTTTATTTATCTACTTGCAGATGATTGGCATTGCCAGAAAGATTGATTTTATACATTACATACAAATATTAAAACGCCCAACCATAAAGATTTTTATTCCAAAAAGGCCTAAGCTTGACTTGGGGGATATACAGTAGAAACCCAATAGAGATATTGGGCTTTGGTTAGGAAACCTCTGGTGTTCATACAATATTTGACAGCCCTCTTTTTACAACTGGAGCATAGTGTATCAAATTATTTATTAATTGTATTCCCAAGGCTAACTTCCATTTCAAATGGAACTTCTACCCCACTTTCAGCAGTTCTTACGATCAGAAGAAGTCAGTAACTTCTTCAATGAACAAAACGGGCATTAATTTATTTCCCAGCACTCTCTTAAATGGCCATTACTATGTCAATTATTATGCCCTCTGTCAGTAAAAGAAGAAAGACGTTAATAATTCATTCTTTCATGAATGAAAATTCTAATGTTCCTGTAGGTTGGAAGTCAGACACAGAATGGCACCCGGGAGCTGTTACGGATTCAGTGTCTTGCTGAAGGACACTTGTGAGGAAATTAGGAAACTGGGAGTAGTGACTGATAATTAGAAATGGCCTGAATTAAAGATCATGCACATTATTTTATTTCTTCTTATAATCCTATTATCTCGTTCTTTTTTTTTTTACTTTGCAAATGACCTGTTTTTCGTATATAAACTGTCTGCTCCTCCAATCGCCGATAATCTTCACATGTGCATGATGGCTGGCGAGTGATGTATTTTAGTTGTGGCAATTTTGCTTTCAGCCATTACACCCCAGATTATATAATATAAATAAATATATTAGATTATATAATGTAAATATATATATATAATCTGAAAGGAGCAGGAAAAAATTATGTTTTCAAAACTTAAACTATATTCATCTATTTACACTGGTTTGTGGTCAATGGATCATATTTCCATTGTTGAGGTCTACTAAAATAGATTGTGCGATTTTCCAAACTCACATTGGTTTCTCATACAGCATCTCTGTATAGTATGCGTATTCACCAGGTATTCACTCTCTGTCCTAAACGGCTTGTTGGAGCTCCTGCCCCACCTCCCTGTGAGCCCAGTGTGCTCCGATTGGTCGGGACGTTGCGAGGCTCGTTGCTGCGCGGAGCGGACAGGCTTCCGGGTCGGCGAAACATCGAGAACAAGCGAAACTCAACCTGAGCACACACAAACAGTCACAGCCGACGTAAAAACAATAAGTGTGGCTTGATATTGAGTAAGAAAAAGGTTTATAACTCTGTGAGAATGGGTCTGCGGAGAGCATTTCTCCGCGATCCCAACTCGTCTATTACCAGCATTCAGGGACTCCCTGAGTTAGCCAAGGGATCATGGTATGTGAGGTGCCCGCAGATTGGTCCATTTGGGCAAATCCGGTCATTTGTTGTTGATTTGGGTGTTCGCACGTCACAGAACCCAGGAAGCAAGGCGTTCTGGGGCAGCATAGACAGGTATTTTCTGTGTTAGAGTTTTACTCGCTACAGGGTGTACTTTGAGGGTTTGTGACTCTGCAGACCGTTAACATGCATATAAACCTTCGTAACACACAAGGGGACGGGTAATAACCGGAAAAGCATGACATGGGCCCTTTAATACCATACCAATTTTGAAAATAATCGTGTGGTTTTATCATTAACACTTTAATTCCTTCATAATTTTCTTACAATACAATACCTTACTTGGTAATGAACAAAAACCTTACGAGTTCTCATATCCCACTAATTCTCTTACAGATTATATGCAGGTGATAATCTACAACCCAGGTACAAACCAAACCAACATGGTTTCTGCATGCTTGGTAAATATCTTCATGTAGAACCTCTCCCCAATCTGTCCCATATCATTGTTTTATTAATTCAACACATACATTACTCCAAAGTGGCACAACCAATCTGGAAAAAACATGTATTTATTTATTGCTATAACTTTGATAACCAGTTTTCTTTCAAGGTCCAAATTGTTGCATGATTTTGCAACTTATTATATTTATATCAGACCACGGATCAGCATGGAGTCTTGGAATTTATATAATATCATCTTTGCTTGCATCTGCAACACTTGAAGCTCCTAGAGAACTCATCAAAACACCTCAAGCCTGAGTTATATCTTACTGAACCCCTTCTTACCCATGATTTATTATGATTTTAAATAATGTAATCCGTCAAAATTCCAAATTCTCAATGTACAGTATGTATGATACGTAGCGAAAACAGCTTAACATCCTTTATTTCTCAATGAACAAATAACACTTATTTTCAACCCTGATGGGTATAGCTTTAGGAGTCAGTCTGCTCCTACACTGTAAAATGTTTGACTGTAAAATTACAGTGAATTACTGTAATTGACTGTGAATATTTCACAGTAATTCACAGTATATTAGAATAAAAGTACAACTAAATACTGTGACTTTACAGTTGCCATGCCCATGGAATTACTGTGATATAGCAGTACAGAGCTGTGATATTATGGTACCTTGCTGTACATAAATTACAGTAATTACCTCTATTTTCACATTATTACTGTAGAAGTAATGCAACACAGTAGCCAGTAATTTACTGTAAATATAAAAATGTAAATAATACGATAATGTATTGTAAATCTGACTAGTTCACTGGGATTTTACCATAAATACACAATTCAATCAGCTCAATAAAAAAAAAAAAAAAATGCCCATTTTAACTGACTGACATGGGGGTTTAAATGCCGTGCCTCTTTTTGGTTTTCGAGCCGGTAACACATGTCTACAGACATACACTCGAAGTTAAGCGTTTTTCTGAAGAAAGTGCTGACATGGGGGTTTAAATGCCGTGCCTCTTTTTGGTTTTCGAGCCGGTCTCAGGATTAATGCCCAGGAAGCACCTGAAAACAATAAGCCAAGACAACCATTTCAATTTTACATAGATTTATATGTTGCATCGTTTATTTTAAGGCATATGCAGCGGTGCCCCTTTCAATTTAAGTAAAACCTGCACCAAAGACATAAATTAGTATTCAAAGCCAAGCAAGAGCGATGAAAGCAAGAAAATCACTTAATTTGTTGTGTTATCACAGAGGATGGTCTGAAATAATACAGTAACATGTTGTGAAATCCTGGTAATCATTTATCCTGTACATTCACAGTAATTAACTGTGAATGTATTGATTTCACTGTGAAATTCAAAGTTACAGTATTATATTGTGAACATTACAGGTAAAGACTGTAAAGTGGTAAAACAGTAATTTATTGTAAAATATTACAGCTAAATATTGTGAAATAATGGTAATATTTTACAGTGTATGGGTGCAGCCTTTAGTGAAAAACAGACGGGCATGAAGGAGGCTGTCTTAGCCTTATGGCTCTCTGTGGCATGTCATTAGTCTGCCTAATTATATAATAATGACTGCCTTCCATTACAGGCTGGTGCAGTACACATGGTGCTCAGAGCTTCAGACCACCTTACCCATTACAAGACCAGTCAACTCCGCTGACAAAGAAGTTCTGAGATTGCTCGTTCCCCCATGTCTCTTTCCTTTTATGTTTTACTCACAAACAGTCCTCTTTTGTTTCCTGCATTTACAGCCTTGCCAGGGTTGAGCTGAGGCTGAAATCCTATTCTGACGGACAAGCTGGCCCACAGCTAATTTTCCAGCTGGTATTGTACTGTGTGTGTTCACAGAAGAAAGATGTAAGGAATTCTGTACATAAAAGACAGGGTTTCTCAAATGCTTCACAACTCGAGGCAATACTTGAATTTTGCAGAACATACACACTATAAACCGAGCTCACGTCAAGACAAATGAAAAGGAGGGCCATCTATGGTCAGTAAGCATCACAAGGCACACAATCCAGTGATTTGTTCAAGCAAAGTTTTATTGTTTTCTCCCTTCCAATGCTGTCTCATACAGTACCTTACGACGACAAATATTCTGAATGTCTTTCAATAAAGATTTTAGACCACAGTGATACTAAGCTTTATTGTGAATATAATGGAAAGAGGGTGAAATCAGTCTTTGTGGTTTTAGTATATAAAGGATCTGTGCCTTTGGCCATCTTTTAACAGTGAGTGCAACCAGGGTATCTGTGTTTTTTTTAATAGGTTTTGAGATTCACGATACCCAGGAAGAAAACATTGTAAAATG
Source organism: Notothenia rossii (assembly GCF_949606895.1). NCBI lineage: Eukaryota > Metazoa > Chordata > Actinopteri > Perciformes > Nototheniidae > Notothenia > Notothenia rossii. The sequence continues at coordinate 28,278,909 of NC_136902.1, read as the reverse complement.
AGAAATCTCCAACGAGGCGTTTTGGGGAGGTTTTGGTTTTACTCCCTACAGGGTGTACTTTGAGGGTTTTTGACTCTGCAGACCGTTTACTTGCATAAAAACCTTCATAACACACAAGGGGACGGGTAATAACCAGAAAAGCATGACATGGGCCCTTTAAGCAAAGTTCAAGCAAAATTCAGACAGCTAACAGTTATTTATTATACGTTTAAAGTCATATGGTTACGTAAACAAGCTCATACTAAAGTTAAAAAAAAATACTCCAACACATCAGTTACTGTAAGCTGTTTGTGTTTTGTATTATGGTAAAAATACTTTAACCCTCTCTGCCATATTCATGTCAAACTAAATGCCATACAAGGAACAGGTGTTTTACTCCTTTTATAAATAATAATAATATTATGAATGTGAAAATATTTAAGTTGAGAAAACAGTGTGAAGTGTTTCTTCTTATCGTTTGATCCCTTTAATCTTCTTTGACAATATGAATGTATAGAAGCAGAACATAATGTGGTTTAGTAGTATACATTCTAGATGCTCTATCTATACTGATGGATTACATATGTAAATATTACTTTCTTAAAATATGGGGGTAATAATTAAATCGTGAAAAGTCAAATGTACTGTATCTCTTCTGAGGATTACGTGCTGACAACATAGGCTAAACAGTGCTATAGTCACACAATGTATGGGAAACCCTGCTCTGAGATCAGTGTAGACATGCATTAAAGGAATGTACACAGATCAACAAGTCCTCCAACTCATACGACCAAATGGGCCGATTGTTCAGGCCCTTATTACGACCAAATATGTTGTTTGTTCAAGCGCTTAATACGTCCTATAATTAAGTTTTAAAGTTTTCGCCCTCTAGTGCTGCCGTTGAATGCTAACGTTACAGAGGGTCGTTTATTCACAAATAACCCTCTCTGTAAAATCCTAAATTGTAGGATAGTTTGGCCATTAAAACGCTTTTTGATTAGATTTCTAGCGAGAAGTGTATATTGAACTTTTAGAATCCACGTCCAGTCGATATGTAGGATCTATAGTTTGATAGATATTACGAAGATGATTTGAGGTATGCGGCAGCCTCCATGTAAAGTTACGGGTTGAAAACAGTATTTCCGGTCTGGACATTTTCATAATAAAACCAATGATCAAATGATTTAACAGTGATATCTGCAGTACTCATCAACTACAAAACATCAGTTTTGTTGATTGTGTACAATGCTTTTGTGTTTTTCCCATAGGTTTTTCTCTTTCGATTCTGAGAGACACCTTTCTTTTTTCAGAGGTTTTGATAGGCTAAAACATCGATTGATTTAGCCGCAATGCATGTCAGGATATGGTGTTTATGCGATATGAAATAAGAAAAGCATAACAAAATTAAAAAATAATACTTCATTCCGAGTGTTCTTGCTTTTCTCTTTGGAATTCATCACTCTTTCATCACATAACGGCATTGTATCACATGGTTCGGTTGCATTAAATATTACATATCTGCCGTAGATATTTATTTATAGAGCCCTGATCAGAAGACCTTTTGACAAACTGTAAGAAATGCCGCCAAAACTGAATACGTGACGTGGATCATAAATATATCAGCAATTAAACAACATCTTCCATTTCTTTTTACACAATACGTCTCCTGGCAGTATCAACACTAATTCGGCTGAATTTTATATTTGATCCAATTGGTAGATTAGATTTACCATAACGGTGCACAGCTGATAGAAAGGGATTTTTTTGTAGTTTTTAACGATATTATTTACTGAACTAGTAAATATGAGTAAAAATGCCAGGTTAACCTCTGAATTGTAGTGGAGTAGAACAGGGGTTCTCAAACGTTTTGTTTATGCGGACCACTATTTATTATCAAGGATGTTCGCGGACCACCTCATATGCAAACCGTAAAAATAAGTATATATATAAACTTAGTGTTAAAACGCCGATATTTTTTTATAGTTAATTATAGACAATCAAAATAAAATTGAAGCCTATCTGATACTTTTGTGACCGGTGTCTGTCTGCGTTGTGTATGTTTCTCAAAGAGGACGGCGGACGGTATTTTAATTAGGTCATCCTAAACAATGCCACAAGTGCGCACGCGCGCAGTGCACTCACAAAACGGGCAGACAGGTCTACAAAAAACTACCGCTATGCTTAGTCCTACTTTAGTTACTGTACTGCAAAAAGCAGACGGTGCTGCGCTCAACACACATAGACTCAAAACCATGGACACACAGGCATATAAGTAACATAAACAATGTATAGACCTAAGTTGCATAAAGGCTTGAGCAACCGTATTGCAACCAAGCAGACAGCGCTGCTTCTCTCTCTTTCTCTCTCTCTCTATCTCCACTTTCAAGATCTATTTAAATCTAAAAAAATCCCAAAGTTGTCCTGAAATTCACCTATTAAATAAACAAAATGAAAAATATAGCCTACTCAGGGGTTAGGGGGGGGTGCTAGTGGATCGCCGGAGCTGTTAGATTAACATTAACATGCTTATTGTAGTTGTAAGTGCACTGCCTTGCGGCCTGTAGCACCGTCCTTGATGGAGCATATGTGTGGGCTGGACCTGTATTTTACAGGAAAGGAGTGAGCAGAGAGTAGAGTAGTTGTCGATTCTTGTTCTGTTTTCTGTGAATATCTGCCTCACCCTCTCAGACTTTGAGTTGTGCGCGCTACTAAAGAGACGTGTTACCATGGAAACCAAACAATGGTGTAGCTGTGTTAAAATCCGAGTGTAAATCTGATTTTGTCAGAAATCCGGAGAAATGCGGGAGAAATATGACCCCGGGAGGAAACCGGGAGAGGGCAATGAAATCGGGAGTCTCCCGCGAAAATCGGGAGGGTTGACAAGTATGGTCTGGATGCTTCTCGTTTTGCGCCGTCCAGTTCAAATGAAATCGCCGCCAATCATATTTCCACGCTCGCGCCAGGGCCGGGGGAGGGGTTACAAGGCTCGTGTCTTGTGGTGCATTCACTTGCACTCGGACATTAGAGATTTTCTCTCATAAATGTCTGATGAGCCCAACGACCACTACCCAGTAGGGGTTTCACCAACTAATCGACTAGTCGACTAGTCGACTACCTTTACCACTAGTCGGCACTGTAGGCCCTAGTCGACTAGTCGTGAAAAAAATTGAGGTAAATGAAGTGCTGCAAAATGCTCCAAAACACGTCCGACATTCTTATGTATGGCAGTACTTCAACGAAGATGTAACCAACTCCACAGTGAAGTGTCAGTTGTGTACAGCTATACTGAAGTACAATACAAATGCATCTGCTATGCGCAACCATCTGAAGATGAGACACCCGCTGCCGACAGCTAGCACTAGCAGTAATGCTAGCACCAGTGAGCAATGGACCGGCGTCAGCACTGAACAGAGGCAAACGAACAGCAAGAAAACACGGGTCAACAGTGATGCGGATGATGAGCTACGGGATTACTGCCAGCGGACACCGCATATCCCCACAATGGATAATCCACTGGAGTGGTGGGCAGAAAACGTGCACCGCTTTCGAGGAGCTACCTGGCTATTTCAGCCACAAGCACCCCGAGTGAGAGGGTTTTTTCCCTGGCAGGCAACACTGTCACCCGAAAGCGGTCAAGCCTCCTTCCCTCACATGTCGATGAGTTGGTGTTCAAACCAAACCAAAAATATGGAAAGGTGGACGTTATCTTGGAGCACAGCGAATAAAGTGTTGCGCACTGGATTTACGTGGCATTTATGTAAACAAGAGTTTTTTGCTGTCGATTTTGGTGAGTCCAGTTACTGTTTGTTATTTACTCAGCCATGTAACACAAATTAAAATGCAGTGTTTAATGTTACTGTATGAGTTCCAATATAAAATACAGTTGTACACCTCTCTTTGTGTGTCTTTATTATGACGTAACGACTAGTCGACTAGTCGACTACTATTTTGAAAAATGTGTCGACGAGTAAATATTGGTAGTTGTGAAACCCCTACTACCCAGTGCCTGATATCATTAGAAAGCTAGGAATCTCCTTTTTCCAACAGTGTATACAACTCAAAATGTGTCTTCGAGTCAATCCGACTGATTTCAAGAGAGAAAGTCACATATCAGGTGATCCCCGAAAATCCTTGATAGTAAAAAGTGGATTTTATTTAGCTTTTTTCCACGGACCACCTGCAGTACCCTCGCGAGGGAGCCGGGGGCTGGACCCGTCCAATTCCAGTTTTGGAAAGTCTGTCGTGGTTCCATTCCATTTCAAAGGGCTGTTGACGCTCGGCGTAACCTTGTCACACTGCCACTCCAACATCCAATCACAGGGCTTGATGACTAATCACGGGGTTTGTAAAGCAAGGCGGGTGTTGTAGTCCCAAACGATAGCTGGGGATTCTGGGTAGTGTAGTGTCTTCGGAAACTGTAGTGCCTAAATTCCGAACAAAACATTTTTTTCTCGGAATCGAAGGTTAAAAACACAAAAGCATTGTACACAATTTAAAACAATCAATATTATGTAATTAACAAGGATAAACTGATGTTTTTTAGTGGATGAGTAATATCACTGTGTAATCATTTGACAGTGAGGGGAATATATCCGGTTTTATTATGAAAACTTAGAGACAGGAAAAACAGTTTTCACCCACGCTAACTTTACATGGAAGCTGCATACACGTTATCCTGGCGAGACCTCAAATCATCTTTGTAATATCTATCAAACTATAGATCCTAGACATCGACTGGACATGGATTCTAAGAGTACAATATACACTTCTCGCCAGAAATCGAATCAAAAAGCATTTTAATGGCCAGTATTCCACAATTTAGGATTTTCGAGAGAGGGTTATTTCTGAATAAACGTCCCTCTGGAGCGTTTGCAATGAACGGGCCGGGAGCACTGTTCGAAATGGGGGGGAGCCAGGGGAGCTTGGCTCCCCCGAAGAGGGAGGGAGCTCCCCTGAAGGCCGACTTTGAGATAAATAGGGGGAGCCCAAAACAATCGTGCATATTTGTGTCACACAGATTAGAAATGTTGAGTTTCTGTAAATAAAAGTTCTTGAAATAAATAATAGTTATTGTTCATTACAGTTTCTGAATATTTGTTTTATATTTGTGAATATTTGTGGGTGTTGCCATCTATACGTGGCGGCACTGCATTCTTTACGCTACTTACGTAGCTATGGTTACGGTGGCGATGCCAGCGCTGTGTTTGAAATGTTCATATTGATATTTTTTTAACTCTGGCTTTGTGATAACAAATATGGCAAAACGGAAAAACAGCCATGCCTTGCAGCTTTTGGATTCACAAGCAAAGAAGCGAAGGAGTCTAAAAATGACAACGTGAACGGAAAACAACTTTTAGTTGGCCGGCTGTAAGCGCCGTTAGGGTCGAGTTTTATGCGATTAGTTTTGTATCATAAAGATAAAGCAACACTTTCTCAGAATAAAGCAAAACTATGAGTTTAAAAGAAAAAAAAACTGAGGCAAGCAAAATAAAAATAAATTTCAAAAATAAAAATAAAAGTTGCAAACAAATCCTTTGTGTAATCATGTAAACTATAAGTATTTTTTCTTTGTTTTAACATAGGTTTTTGTTTGCAGTTCTTGTTTCTTCTTTCTCAATGATCAGACTTTTGCTCTCGCTGCAGCTTTCTCGTTTACGCTCCCTCATTTTTTGTTTGAGATTTTGACACAAACATCCCAGGTGGGCGGGACTTTCAGGGGTACCTCCCCATTAGCTACTCAGTTTTTGAGTGACAGCCCAATCCTCCAGCGATTGTACAGTGCAGGCAGCTGCGGTGCGGTAGCTGAGCGTGGATAGAACACCTCCAGAAGAACCAGCATTTCAATTATTATAATACTACAAGTGAAAATATATGTAAGTATTGATCATTTGTATTGTTTGTGCTGTACTATACGGTCTGTTTCTTTATTGTGTTAAGTGAGAAGTAAAGAAAAGCTGTGCTATGAAAGTTAGCTTTTGCTACCTTTAGATCCATAACAATGCAAGCTAAGTAGCCTAACAGTTAGCTACAAAGCTAGCAGTGAGTGAGCGTTCAGACACCTGCGCACACACTCTACCAACAGGCTTTTCCATGATTCTGTTTAGATATGCAAGTATAAGCCATGATAGCTTATTTTATTAACACGCTAATTTGATATGAAAATCAATGGAGGCTGAGTTAACTTTGTAGGAAAACCTACCGTCCATGACTGCCCCTGAGCTGTGTTTTATTTTTCATTTCCTAAAACATTTATGTTCCTCTCATATTAACAGTGTGGATCATTGAGACAGCGTGGTGTCCAGAGTCTTATCCCGTTTCCCCACTTCCTCTGAGGGGACAGCACGGAGGGGGGGGCATGAAGAAAAACCTGCACCATCTTCATCCACGCTGGCGTTACTGTTATAACTTGCTCAGTGTCATTTCATTTGACCAAATGTCTACATATACATTTAATAGATGTTATTATTATCCACCTTTTTGTTTTATGTCCTTTTATTTAAAACATTCTTTGAGACTTCATCTTCTGGTTAAAATTTCAATTAATGTAATTTGTATAATCACTCTTTTGTCTTTATTCTACGTGAAAATCTTAGAGATTCCATTCAAATCTGTTGATTATTCATATCTTCCTCAGGCTAGGAATAGTGTTTCGAATTGTTTATGCTAAATGTATATAATTTTCTCACAGGATATAGAATGACACAACACAGTTTGTATCCATTGTGTGTGAATGCTTCAGCTCTTCAGACCAACATAGTAAGATGTGAGCATGTTCCTAATTGTGTTGGTATGCAGCCTAGGTCTGTTCTGTTTAATAAAGAAAATTGCCACTTTTATATTGTAGAATTTGTTAAATTAAAGCAGTCTTTAATTGTTTGTCGTAAACATATCAATATATGCTTTCGAAATGTAACATGTCTTTGAAAAAATAATAGTATACAGTTTATATTGTGTATCACCTTTAGCTTGAAAATACATTTTAATCTATAAAATAAATAGACAGACAGACACTTTATCAATCCCAAATTGGGAAATTATTTAACAGCAGCAGTGTGTTCAGGTATTAAAATATTTAAAGTTGGAATAAAGTATAAACTACACAACACAAGTCTAATGCACAGCAATCCATAAATGAGTCCGATATGTTCATGAAAACTCCCCAGGAGACACCAACACTAACGTGGCCGAGTGGACTCCGGAGTTTGCTGCATGAGTTGCACTGTATGATCTGTGGTGTAGTGGGCTGTCACTCAAACACTGAGTAGCCAATGACGACACACCCCTGAAAATCCCGCCCACCTGGGATGTTTGTGTCAAAATCTCAAACAAAAAATGAGGGAGCGTAAACGAGAAAGCTGCACCGAGAGCAAAAGTCTGATCATTGAGAAAGAAGAAACAAGAACTGCAAACAAAAACCTATGTTAAAACAAAGAAAAAAAATACTTATATTTAACATGATTACACAAATGATTTGTTTTCAATTTATAGTTTTATTTTTGAAATTAATTTTATTTTGCTTGCCTCAGTTTTTTTTTCTTTTAAACTCATAGTTTTGCTTTATTCTGAGAAAGTGTTGCTTTATCTTTATGATACAAAACTAATCCCATAGAATTTGACAGCTCCTCACCGAGTTGAGTAAAGTTGGAACGATATTTGCAGATTCAGATTTCACGGATCAATAACTCATGAACAAAACGTTGTTCAGACACAAAGTACGTCTCCTAAGTACCGTGGTAAGGTTGACAACGAACTACAATCAAATTTTGATTAAAAAAAAAAGCCAATACGTGTTGTCCTCCAAACTGGACACATTACATTGGTCTCTATCCGCAGCCCGAGAAGAAACGAGTGCTCAGGGACCGTCTGCAAAGTGCAACTCCGAAAAAAGAGAATACAATAATATTCAATCACTTCACATTTATACAGTATGTTTCTACCAAACTCACTACACACATCGATACTCTCCTGTTGCTCATACTACAGCAGAGAGTTTGGAAGAATGTGCTTTTGAATAATTTTGGGGAATATTTATTATGTAAAATGTTCAATAAATATGGTATGATCTGCAATATCTTCACTATTATACAGTGGAGTGCTACCAGGGGCGGACTGGGACTACAAATCAGCCCGGGACTCTCGACCGGCCCACTTCGGTACCGCCGGCCCACCGCGGTGCTCGTGACTTACCGCAGAGGTAGACATTAAGGGTAAAATGCCACTGGCATTATATTATCACTGGCCCCACCATTGTAACCACTGGCCCGGAGCATTCGTCCAAAAAAAAACGACTATTAAAATTAACACATTTGTTGCAATAGTAATGTATGCACTAACTACATTACTACTTGTACTACAACATTTGAATAATCAGTTCTTCCTCATTTTCCTCAATTGTTCATATTTGGTTTATTCAAATAATGATATTGTGGTCATTGTTAAAAAATGTCTGCTATTATTATGAGTATTATTATTTGTATAATGCGCTTTCTGCCTTCCTGTCATTAGGAGTTAAACATGTAATGGCTATGTAATTGATTTGATTAGAACCTTCATTATCCTAAACTGCTGGGATATTTCGCCAATACCTTTATATTGTCTACTCTTCACTTACTTGTCAGCACAGATCGGCATTGGTATACAGAGCCGACAGAAGACCTTGTTTATATTGGCATCATATTGAGAGGTGCAGCCAGTGACGCGTCCTAAAACCAGGAAGTAAGCCGCTGGTTCCCTCGACAAAAAGCAATGGGATTTCTCCACAGGATTTTGGAAAATAGCTGGAAATAAGGTCTGTGGAAAACAAACCTGTTTGATAAATGCACGTTTTGTTCAGCCGGATAATCTCCACATGTCTACCCTACTTTTATAATTTTCGAATCATAAATCTAATCGATAGATTATAAAAGGGTTTTAGGACATCAACTCCATCGATCAAGCTGGCTGAAACTTTCTCTCCCTCTTCTTCTCATGCTCCCTGTCACTCTCCTTTAACTCCTCCGGTGACTTTCTTTTATTTGAAGATTGTTTTTTGCCCGGTGCTTGGCCGGTTACCGCTGGTATTAAAAACATTTTGGCGAATGGTTAGGTGGCGCGATAGTCTGGAGTGAAGGAGCGCGCTGCCGCTCACGTGAGCCTGCTCGCGCTGCGCTCCGCAGCAAACAGCTGTTTGCTTTTCACCCAACAACGACAACCGACCTGCAACCGACTCACGGAACGCTATGTTGTGATAAACTAAACAATTTAACTAAATTGCTAGTCAAAATACCAATACCAAAGGACACATTTTTTTAAAGCAATATTTTTAGTGGCCCGAGCGGGCAAGTGGAAAGTATTATGCTGGCCCGGGGTGTCTAAATAGTGCTTCCGGGCCAGCGGGCCATTTATAATGCCGAGCCCTGCCGGTTACCGGCAGGCCCACATCGTCCGACCGGCCCACTTCAGTACCGGCCCATCGGGATTCGTCCCGAACGTCCCGATGGCCAGTCCGCCCCTGAGTGCTACTCATTACACACATCAATAGTCTCCTGTTGCTCATACTACAGCAGAGCGTTTGGAAGAATGTGCTTTTGAATAATTTTGGGGAACATTTCTAATGTAACATTTTCAATAAACAGGGCATCATCTTCAATAACGTTACTATTATACAGTATAAATATTCACCAAAATTATTCCAAACCATATTCTTCCAAACTCTCTGCTGTAGTATTACCAACAGGATACTATTGATGTGTGTGGTGAGTTTGGTAGAAATATAATAGTAACGTTATTGAAGATTATACCATATTTATTGAATAGTTTACATATGAAATATTCCCCCAAAATTATTCAAAAGCACATTCTTCCAAACTTTCTGCTGTAGTATGAGCATCAGGAGACTATTGATGTGTGGAGTGAGTTTGGTAGTAATACTGTATAATAGTGAAGTGATTGAATATTATTGTATTCTCTTTTTTCGGTGTTGCACTTTGCAGACGGTCCCTGAGCACTCGTTTCTTCTCCGGCTGCGGAAAGAGAACAATTTAATGTGTCCAGTTTGGAGGACAGCACGTATTGGCTTTTTTTGATCAACATGTGATTGTAGTCCATTGTCAACCTTACCACGGTACTTAGGCATAGCCGTGGGAACATGTTTCAAATGGGGGGTGCTGTGGGCAGGGGCGGAGCTTCCTACAGGCAATATAGGCGGTTGCCTAGAGCGCCACCCAGAGGGGGGCGCCAAAAATTGCAACAAAAAAAAAAAATCTTTTTTTTTTTTTTTTTTTTTTTTGCTTGGCGCAGTTTTGGCGCCCCCCCTCTATATCTGCAACCATTATTCTTACATAAAAAAAAAATTCTAACATAAGGGAAAATGAGCCAAAAATCTAAAACGGTCGGTCGGAGAGCCTCGGCTTTAGGTGTTCACAGTCAGAACATGCTAGAGCGCTGTGCATTGATGGGTATCGGTCAAGTGTTTATCAAATTGAGCGTTGAGGAAAGAAAGACTAACGTTAGAGAACTATGAAGAGGCAAAAGCCATCTGGGGCGCAGTATAAAAACAGAAGAAAAGAAGAAGAAGAGAAACGTGCCAAGGTGAAAGGTATGCAATTTTGATTGTATTGTCAACATTAGCGAATGGATCATGTAATCTTGCTAGTTAGCCAAGCCAACGTTAGCTAGCCAGCGTTTGTTATTGCCATTCAGTCGAAACTGTCATAAGGCTATTTTCTTTGTGTCATGAAATAGAAATATTAGTAATAAAAACAATGTTAGTTTTGGTGTAGCGAGCTAGCCAGTGTGGTGGAATGTTAGTTAGTTGGTAACGTTAGCTAACGTTAAGTTTACCTCAGAAAGCACATTGACTATCCGAGTCAAACATTTGCCAAATTCAACCCTGTCATAATGTGCGCTAACGTTAGCTAACTAGCTCAGTGGTTCTCAACTCCAGTCCTGTTGAATGTTTTCGTTCCAACCCAGAACTAACACACCTGATTCAACTGTTCTAATAAGATAGGCATAGCTCTTGATTAGTTGAATCAGACCTGTCAGGCTGTCCTAATGCTTACTAACTAAATAATAGCTACATTTAACAAATGGAAATGATTCAATGTTGATAATACACATTTTGTTATATCATTTTAGATTCACTTTTAAAATATCTGGGACCATCTGCTGCATCAGTTGACAAGGAACCGCCATGCACCTCAGCTGTGCCGGCTTCCTCAGGTGAGTGCAATGTGTCAATAGATGTTCCTGATGATAAATAATTGAATGTGAAATCCAGTCAATATATTTGCTCTTGTGTTTTCTTTCTATATTTATAGACCTAGAACCACATGAAGGAACGTCAGAACAGCAAGCTGCTCATCCTGATGAGATGACCACTGATTCCACCCTGCCACTGACCACTGTGTCTGTTTGTTCTGGTGAGTACAATATGTCAATAGATGTTCCTGATGTGATGATAAATAATTGAATGTAAAAATGACTGTCGTGCCATTTCTAATCCAGCCAATATATTTGCTCTTGTGTGTTCTCTATATATGTATAGGCCCAGAACCACTGCAAGGAACGTCAGAACAGCCTGCTGCATCTCATCCTGATTGCACCACAGATTCCACCCATACACTCTTCTCAGGTGTGTGCCTTATGAATGTAAAGATGTTTAGCTATAAACCTAATTGTCCTCATGCTTTCAAATAATTGCTTTCTGTTTTTATTTACATTTTACACACTGTCCCAACCTTTTTGGAATTGGGGTTGTGTGTGTGTGTGTGTGTGTGTGTGTGTGTGTGTGTGTGTGTGTGTGTGTGTGTGTGTGTGTGTGTGTTGTGTGTGTGTGTGTGTGTGTGTGTGTGTGTGTGTGTGTGTGTGTGTGAAGATATTGTGAATATGAGGTGAGAAAATGTGCTTCACATGCCCTCCAGATGCAGCAAAGACAGACGATCCACTACCAACCGATCCTGCTGACTGCCCTTCACATCTCACAGACACAATGAGGACAGAGTTTGTTCGGAGAGGACCATATCAGATAACACCTGATTTCATTTTCCCAAGGAGAGATGATGGGAGAAGTTGCCACCACCAGTACTTCAGCAGGACCTTAGTAAATGGAGAAAGGATCAAAAGAAGTTGGGTGACATATTCAAAAAAGAAGAACAGTCTTTTTTGTTTTTGTTGTCAACTTTTATCTCCAAAACAAATTAATTTAACAAATGCAGGACTGTCGGATTGGAAAAATGCAAGTGCTGCTTTGACCAGCCATGAAAATAGTCCGGAACACCTGAACAATTTGGCGTCATGGAAAGAATTGGCAGTTCGATTAAAACAAGGTACAACAATAGACAAACAAGAGCAGGCCCTCCTTGAGGCAGAGAAGAGTCGGTGGAGAGCAGTGCTGACACGACTGGTTGCTATTGTACAGTCTCTGGCAGGGCGAAATATGGCATTGAGAGGAAAGACAGAAATACTCTCCTCAAATGGAAACTTTTTGAAAGAGGTTGAGCTTTTGGCGCAGTTTGACCCAGTGATGAAAGACCACATCCACAAGATTAAAAGTCAAACATCCCACCACAGCTACTTGGGCAAAACCATTCAGAATGAGTTGATTGAATGCATCAGTGGAAAGATTCTATCAACAATAGTGCAAGAAATAAAGAAATGCAAGTACTTTTCCCTCATTTTAGATTGCACCCCGGATGTTAGCCACACTGAACAGCTGTCAGTAGTCATCAGAATTGTGACACTGGAAGAAGACCCCCAGATTAAAGAGCACTTCATGGGATTCCTAGTAGCAGAGGAGTCCACTGGTAAAAGTTTGTCCGCCCTGATTTTGAAGAGGCTGGAGGAGTTGCAGATTGCCTTTGATGACTGCAGAGGACAGTCATATGACAACGGCGCAAATATGAGAGGGAAGAACAAGGGAGTACAGGCCAGGCTACTGCAGTTGAACCCAAGAGCTTTGTTTGTGCCTTGTGGGGCACATACACTCAATTTGGTCATTGCTGATGCTGCCAAAAGCTCCAAAGATGCCATATCATTTTTTGGCATTGTGCAGAAGCTATACTGCCTGTTTTCTGCCTCTACACAGAGATGGGCCATCCTCAAGAAACACGTCAACCTTTCACTCAAAATGTGGTCAGAAACCAGATGGGAGAGCAGAGTGAAAGCTGTGGAGCCTCTGCGATATGAAGCCGCAGCTGTGAGAGAGGCACTGCTTGAGGTGAGAAACCAGGCCAAAGACCCAATCATCAGGATTGAAGCCCAGTCTCTGGCAGAAGAAGTGGGGTCATTCCGCTTTTCACTGTGCACAGTGGTCTGGTATGACATGTTAAGTCAAATTCAGCAGGTGAGCAAAGTCCTGCAGTCCCAAACAATGCAAGTGGATGTAGCAGTAAGTCTACTGAAAAAGACTGAAAAAGCTCTCAAATCCTACAGAGCCACAGGCTTTGTGGCTTCACAAACATCAGCCAAGGACATGTGTGAAGACATGAATGTGGATGCAGTCCTTGTGCAAAAGCGGCTGAAGTCAACAAAGAGGCACTTCTCATATGAGTCTCCTGATGAGCCATTGAGGAATGCCTTGCAAAATCTGGAGGTAACGTTCTTTAACGTGGTGGTAGATGCTGCAGTGTCAGCACAAAAGGAGAGGTTTACCACTCTTGAACATGTGCAAGACAAGTTTGGCATTCTGTACAACTTCCCAGACCTGCCACACCAAGAGCTGATGAAGCAAGCAGAGGCACTTGCACACACCTTAAGCCATGGAGGGCAATCTGATTTGGATGGGAAGGAGCTGGCTCAGGAGTTGGAAAATGTACCTGACTTGCCATCAAAGAGCATGACAACTCTTGAGTTGTTGAAATTCATACATACAAAGCAGCTCACCGAAATATATCCCAACTTGTGTATTGCTCTGCGGATCAGTGCAACGCTACCAGTAACAGTAGCTTCAGCCGAGAGGAGTTTTTCCAAATTAAAACTCTTGAAAACATACCTGAGGTCCACCATGGCTCAAGAACGCCTCAGTGGTCTGGCTGTAATCAGTATTAACCATGAGGTTGGTGGTCAGATTTCATATGATGATGTGATTGATGACTTTGCAGCGAGGAAGGCCAGAAGGATTGCACTGTAAATGGAAACCAGTAGGAGCTAATATGTAGGCCAACCTTGTGTGATGATAGGGAGTGGAATGTAAATAGTTCTTGAGACAAAGTGAATTTGTAATTTTTATGTATTTGTTTGTTTATTTAGCATATTATATTTTGATTATTTGACATGTGTAACATATTTTACAATACATAATTTTCTTTTAAAGCAAATGTGCACGTTATTTTATTGTTTGTTATTGTTATTATTATTATTGTTTGTTAGCTAAGTTGTTTGTTTTAATTCTTTAGTGTGCACTTTACATTTCTTCTTAATTTTCTTTGAAAGCAAATTTGCACATTCTTTTATTGTTTGTTATTGATATTATTATTGTTTGTTAGCTAAGTTGTTTATTTGTTTTAATTCTTTAGTGTGCACTTTACATTTATTCTTAGCTCTTGTTCTTGCTTGTAATAAATAAAGCTGCAGTACTTTACTGTATAACTGTTAAGATGTTTTGATATTTTTTTTGGGGGGGGCGCAGTGGTGAAGCTCGCCTAGGGCACCAAATGTGCTAGGTCCGCCCCTGGCTGTGGGGATGACACCAGGGACGGTTCAGACCAATTTGCTGCCCTAGGCAAGATTTTAGCTGGCAATGAAAAACCTCTATCACCAATACACTACAAAAAGAGAAATGTATTGACATGGTGGACAGCTTACATAAAAAGGCTTCAAATGTATTTAGTATTGCATGAACATGTTTTAATTGGAGGGTGGACTTCACATCCTCTAGGCTAGGGGGGTCAGGGGGTGCACCCCCGGGACGTTTTTTTTAACATTTCAAAGTAAAATGCTTCAATCTGGTGCACTTTGAGCACCCAATTACTAGAGACTGATCTAGGGGGTACAACTCCAAACACCCATATGAAAAAGATCGGTTTGCCTTTTATTAATCAAATAAGTATGTGAACATTTCCAATAACCTACCATAGCCAATAACAAATAAATGTAGGCTAGCGTATTTTATTTTTGTTGTTCATTTATATCTTATTTGACCAGTTAACATTTATTTATTTATGCATATTTTTAAATCTCTCCAGTTTTAAACGATATTTTTAGTTTACTGTCCTATAGTATACATTGAATGATTTCAAACCTGTTTTTATTTATCCTAATAATTATAAAGGTGTGCCTTGGAAATATCTGTTTACATAAATTGTGATCAAAACGTTTGAGACCCACTGAGATAACTTAGACTAAAGTGAGCTATCTAAACCCTCAGAGTCCTTTACCTCACTGAGCCTCTCAGACAGGACAGAACTCTCCCTCCACATTATTGTAGAAACAGCTTCTTATATACGTTAGCGCAGTAGAAGCTAACAACAATCCCCGCCGGTACCGGTGCACCCCCTCTCTCTCTCTCTCTCTCTCTCTCACTTTGGCTGTGAGCTGCGGGCGCCTGATAAGCCAACATCCCCCACTTTCATCATTTACAGCGCCCATCGTACAGGGCAAATGGAAAATGTAACCGGGGTGAAAAGGGTGTTACTTACTTTACTTAATTATGAATGTTGTTTCATCAAGGCTGAATTTTTTTTAAAATTATATTTGTATTATCTTTGTATTTACTCTTGTGGAAGTGCAGATCCCCTGTCCTCCACCAGGGGGTGCTGCAGCACCCTCAGCACCCCTACTTCCCACGGCCCTGTACTTAGGAGACGTAATTTGAGTCTGAATAACGTTTTGTTCATGAGTTATTGATCCGTGAAATCTGCCAATATCGTTCTAACTTTACTCAACTTCCACACCGAGGGAGAGGCCTGCCTATGCGGAGCCTGAAGAGGCTTCAACAACGGCCACAGCCGCCGGCGTAGTGACACTGTCTGTAGTAGGCTAGTAGCAGAGTGATTTTATAATTGATCGAATCCGCGCTGCTGCGCCAGTCAACAGAGCGTGCGTGTGATATATTTAGTAGCAGGATGTGCACTGAAAAATTGGGCTCCCCCGAAAGCAAATGGGTAATTCGAACACTGGCCGGGAGCATGTTGTTTCTTACACGACGACTAGAGCACCTCTAGTGGTCGTGTAAGAAACAACATACACTTTAAAACATGTCTCTGGGTCGTAATAAGGGCATGAACAATCGGCCTATATGTTCGTTTTTTGTAGGAGGACAGGCTGACACAGATCCTGTGAGCAGAGGTGAGTGATGCGTTTACAGCCCTGCTCAAAGAAGTCTGTTGCTGAATTAATATGTTAGGAGTGATGATAGATATTTTTTCACACAACGCCAATCAAAGGAGTATACCGTTTATTCTGTACGCTTCACAGTTCAAACCTCTCTTCATTATGACCACAATGCACATCCACTTCATGGATTATATATGAGGGGAATGCCTGAAGAATCAAAGCATTTCAATATGAAAGATGCATTTCAAACAATACTGCCTGAAACGAAAAGAGAGCTCGTCTGCACAGAAGCAATAGGCATTCAGGTAATTTTCATGCAGCCTTAAGCAGGATTAAACTGTCTTTTTTTAAGATGAAATATGACTGTTTGATGAAAGTAAACATGCTCATGTTAATATTTCATAAGCCAAGGACCGGGTGCTGGTGTTGAGGTTAGCACAAAACAGCAGAGAGATACATTAATAGAGTAATAAATAAGATCTCATGTCATTGGCTGTAACACAGCGCACTTAGATTTACCTTGTTTAAGGTGTCAGCAACAAAACAAGAACCTCATCATTTAGGGTTATGAGCTGGTGTAAATATATAGATAGTGTACTGTAGATCAAAGATATTACAGTAATGCTAAAACCGCCCGCAACCTAACATGTTCTCCATAAAACCATTTTCTATAGTTATCTCCCCGGCTAGCTTATGGCATTACATACAGCCGCCATCTGATTGCTTGCATGTTGAAAGGCCAGCGGTAAACAAGTTTAAAAATATCATTTTAATTTAAAGCAAATTTGCCAATTTTAGGGGTGCGCAACGCGAACGGTAGCAATTCCGCCTTCTCAGGCCACTCTCAATAACAAAACAACTTCAGCACAAAGTCGTTTTAACGTGTATCATGTAAATGAAGCTTAAAGGTAGGGTAGGTAGGAATGGAGAACAGCTCGAGTGCGCTAGAATTTGAAAGTACTTCCTTCAGACTTCCTTACAGAGCCCCTCCTCCAACACACATGAACGTGCACATGACCAATGAGGGCACGAGATAAGTTTGTGCACAGATGCAACGCTGACAGGCAGGTAGGCCATCCAGTTATTTTAGCCGGGCCGGCTAAAATAATTGGTCGTGCTTTTTACAGTACTACGGCTTCCACAGATGAATTTTTTGTATGAATTTATTGTCAAAGCATTTAATTTATTCATTGCTATCGGGATGTTAAGAGCATTCCATGGAATATAACAAAAAGTGTTTCTGAAGTGAAATACCTACCCCACCTTTAATGTAAGGAAAATATCATAGATCTGGTTCAACATATCAGTAAACTGAGTGTGTTTCTTGTGCTTCTGGTTGGCTAAGTATACCCATAAAAACATAGTTATTGTGTTAGTTGCCTGAGCCACAAGCTTAAATAAGGTAAAAGGGAATCAGATGTGTTGTCAGTGAATCTTGACAGATATATTCAATATAAACATCTTGGTATTTACCACATTATTATTTAACTGGAAAATAGGAACAAATATTTATACAAATGGATTTCATTATGATAAAAATGATGTCATGTTCATTCATAGCGTTATTCCCAATCCTTTGCCCATCGGGAACTCAATATAAGAAAGACCTCACCGTTGAGAAGTCACATCAGCCTGTTTTACAGTGTAAACCAAACCAATTGGGAAGAAAGCTTCAAAACTTCATGAAGCCTAATTTCGCCATTACTAAAGTGGCTGTGGCCGGTTAAAAGAACAAAACATACAAATAAATCAGGATTGTTCTATTATGTTGCGAACACAGAGACAATTGAAATATTTGTATGTTGTTTTAAATCTTTTTGGGGAATATAGTGAAAATGTAATACACAGATTAATGTGCCACATTGCGCGTGTCTTATCCAACACTATAGTGTTTTATTTTATACACAATTTGAGAAATCTTGAACTAAGAATTTCCTTGAACAAAGAAGATTTAGTTTGTTCTCAACTTTGAATTTTTAAGAGCAAGACTGAGCAGATTGAGATTGATCTAGCTCCAAAATGTATAGTGTTAAAAAACAGGATAAAGTATGAAGCACAGGGCAAATGTTTTGAAATGAACTATACAAGGGATGCACACGCTTCTCGAGGGAAACCTTGCTTTGGTCTAAAATGTTGTCTGGACAAACCGAACAGTGAACACTGATAACTTTTAATTTCCTGTTTGGATACTGGGTATTTTTTTATCATCTCAAAAGAATAAATAAAAGGGTCAGTGCTGAAATCATCTATTGCAACTCCTTTTATCTTTTAATTGAAAATAATCTCTCAGGTTCAGTAATGATGAGCTTCACTTGGCAAACATTTAAGCTTTCTATGAAACCATCGTGTACATCAAGACAGTCTAACCAAAGCCAAAATATCTGGCAGATTCTCCATCACCTCAGACAATATCAAGCCATTGAAAATGAGTTCATGGTTTGATATAAAAAGGTGGAATTCCAGGAGACTAGCCCAAAAACAAACACACACAGATACACTCACATGGAATTTCCATATTCCAATCTATTGAACATTACTGAGAAAATGTGCATCACGTTCAAGTTAGCATTCAAATATGCATCCATCAATCCTATTGTCATTTTGAATAGATGCAGTCGATATATGGCAGCCATGTATAAGTATGTTCATGTCACATAAATCACCACTGTTCATTAATAACACGTAATTACCATTTCAAA
The DNA here is from genome assembly GCF_949606895.1 of Notothenia rossii. Lineage (NCBI taxonomy): Eukaryota > Metazoa > Chordata > Actinopteri > Perciformes > Nototheniidae > Notothenia > Notothenia rossii. The sequence continues at coordinate 28,259,977 of NC_136902.1, read as the reverse complement.
GACAGTAATAATGGCTTCTGTGATATGGGGACAACAGAGGCCTTCGGTCTAAATCAAAACAATTTAAGGGGTTCATTTACCGCCAATGACTGCCAATTCAGTTATGAAATGAACGTTCCGCTCCAGCAGCCTTGGAGTATAAAAAAGTGAGTGTCTACACTGCAATGTAACCTCCCCTACCTGGAAAACAGGGGGAAAGAGAATTGTTCTCATCACGCAATCAACCAATCAATCATAACAAGACACAAGTGGGACAGTGATCATTACAGACACTAATCAAACACTTCAAAAGCAGTAAATCACAGCAAATCAGCCCAGCGGACAGAGAGTTATCCCACCCACTGGCTAAATATTTTGGTCAGTGTTTTTCTATTTAAATGCAAATTAAGTAACAGGTTTCTTGCAGGCAGTGCAAGCCACAACGCCAAGGCGATCAGCTTAATTCAATATTGTATATATTAAAGCAGTATAGGTTTGCCTGTGGTGCGCCTAGAAATGCCTTTTTCTGAGTAATACATTAGGAAGTTTACATATATGATGATATACAGCAATCCAACGCCTATTTTGGTTCATGGGCTGTTATAGTTTTCCTTAAATTTGATTAGAAACCAAGAGTGCATTCTAAAGACCAATAATTGCTAAAAATAAATAAACAGTATGTTCAACATAACCGACAAATGGGTTGGAAGGCAAACATTGTTTACAGTTGTGAATGCCAAGCTTAATAGGTAAGGTGAAAAGCATGATGTAATATAAATAATGCACGATAATTGCTCAAATGGTGAATTGTAGATCATTGTCACACTCTTAGGCTCATGTCACGTTGGTAGTTTTGTATGTTTAGGTTCTATATCGTATAAGGCTTCGCCCTCTAAGGCTATCGCTATTGGGTAATCCCTCCTGCACGTGTGCATCACTGACAGATTTAATCCACGCCCACCTATGACGTGGGCCCCGCCTCCGGGCTCACTTCCGTATTAATAGGAAGTAGGCCCTACCATCTACTCCCACTTTTCTTCAGCACTCCATTTCAGAAGCATTGTCAGGCAAAAACAGTTCTGTTAAGAGCTACTTACCGAAAAGCAAGCATTCCTCCTAAAAAGCTTCTGTTTTCCGGTAAGATGGAGACTGGACAGGAAAGTCAAGGGTGTGTCAGGGATTGCCTCGTACGCGGAACAGGCTACATTATGAGTTTTGACAGGCACTCACAGTGTGAGTCCTGCCTGGGATTAGAGCATGCGAACGCTGCTCTCAATCCCGGGGTGTCTTGCTCGCATTGTGCCCGTCTCCCGCTGGCCCTCAGACAGCAGAGAGCGGACGCTCTCGCTGCTGCGGCCGCTGAGGACGATTGGCCCGTCCAGGAGGAGTACTCCGGCGACAAAGTCCTTGATTTCCTGGATCCGAGTGGAGGGCGCGAGTCGGACGACTACGTCCCCTCCATTCAGGGATCACCGGGTGATTCCCCCATCATCTCTCCCCTCCGGACGGAGGAGACAGGTATGGGGCCCGGTGCAGGGCCGGTGTACGATCCAGTGATCCCTATATCCGACGCCACGGCGTTGCCATCGATTGGTGGGATCCTCCTAGAATTTCCAGAGATTATATCTAAGGCGGCCGCCTGGAGGAATCTCCCCGTTCCCCTAGCTCAGGAGAGCTCACCGCCGGATGATATGTCCGGGGTGTTCTCCCGGGTGCACAGGGTTAGGAGTGACCCGATCTGGCCACGCTTCCCGGCCATAAGGAAGTACCAGGAGGGGGCAGCGAGGGACCCTGGAGCAATGAAAGCTCCGATAGGGACATACGTGCCCCTCACGAGAGTGGAGGGATTCACGGACGTGAATTTCCCGACCGTGCCTCCTCTAGAGCCGAACCTCACGGCATTTTTTGGGGCTAGGCAGGCCAGCACGGTTTCCGGACCGCAACCCATGTTGGCTGCCGCCAAAGATCGGTTTGTCGCCCGACAGACTGACCGCATGCATCAGTGTGCGTTCCAGGCGTCGGCGGCGGCAAACAATATAGCGTTGCTGTCAAACTCCATGGTGGAAATATCCGAGCAGTCAAAAACTATGTCCTCAGTGGAGGCTGAGGAGATAGGTAAGGCGGCTAGTACTGCACTTACCCTGTGCGCAGTAGTCGCAGTCTCGCAGGTGCGGATTGCGACATGGGCGACACAGGTTCAACGGTACCTCTGGCTACAGCAGGGGAATATACCGGAGGGTGCAGGAAAGGAGCTGCTGGAGGCTCCAGTCAGTCCGGACGGACTGTTTGGGCCACAGTTCCACACCATGGTGGAGTCTATGAAGTCTGCCGCGGAGCAGGCAGACGACATAAGGCGTCACGCTAGCTGGCTTCAGGACAAACGTCATCAGCAACAGCAGCGACAGCAACGACAGCACCCGCAGCCCCCGCAACAGTCTCAGCGAAGGCAGCGCGGGCAACGGCGAGAACAGCAACGGCGTCAGAATCACCCTTCGGCAGCTGCAGGGGCTCCGCCCCAGGTCTCCGCTCCTCCGCCACAGAGACAGGATCTGCAGGCGTCGAGTCGGAGGGGAAGGAAGAACCCCCGCTCCTGGTCGTCTCCTCCGAGAGAACCTCCGAGGAAACAGAACGGAAGATGACTCTTTGGGGGGGTTATGTGGGAATAGAGGATTATTAATAAAAATGATTCAAATCTCAACAGTGTGTCTGTAGCAACTGTGTTTCACATGTCCCCCACACTAGTCAGGCCGGCTGCCATTAATCTATTGGTTAAAAGGCAGCGGGACTTGTTGCATATTCCATCTGTTTTTTCCTTTTCGGGTAATAGACAGAGGGACTCGCCGTTTGAGCCAGCTGTTTCTAATCTGTCGGTTAGAAAACAGCAAGGCTCGCTGTATAAGCCTGCGGTATTTAACCAGTCGGTTAAAAGACAACAGGGCTTGACATTTAAATCGGCTGCTTCTATCCTTTCGGGTAACAAGCAGTGCGGTTTTTTCTCTGTTCCAGTTGTGCCTACACACAGTCGTATTAAGCCTAGCGCGGCTATTACGCACGAGGTGAATAGCACTGCACACACCTCCACGAGTTGGAGCATAAACCCGCCTCAGGGTCCTGTTGATGAGTCTTCTCCTAAACAGCGACAGGTTAAGAGCCGGTGTGTGATGCAGCGTGTGGAGACCCCTTCAAAGCCCTTTAGGGCGGGGCCCCCCTTGGGTTGCTTCACGGGCAATGGCGGCAAGGGCTCTGGCATGGTTGTCACCATGAATACCACAGCACAACAAAAACAGGTACGCCCGCTCGCAGAGCGGTGCTCAGAGTGGAGGCGGCTATGTTTAATGGACGGATGGATGAGCAGGCTGATCAGCAGAGGGTACTCTCTGCAATTTGCCTTACCCCCCCCCCCCCCCCGCAGTTCGAGGGGATTCAGGAAACGCTCCTGTCATCCCAAGAACAGTGTCTTGCGCTCCAGTCAGAGCTGCGGAGACTCCTGTTAAAGAAAGCAATTTCCAGAGTTCCTCAGGGGAAAGAAAATCGGGGGTTTTTCTCCCGTTATTTTCTTATCCCGAAAAAGACCGGGGGGATGAGACCCATCCTAGATCTGTCAGCATTCAACAAGGTGATAATGAAAAGACCGTTTCATATGCTGACAATCAAACAGGTAATGGAGTGTGTTCACCAGGGAGATTGGTGCACCTCCATAGACCTGAAGGATGCTTACTTCCACATAACCATCATCCCAAAACACAGGGAATTCCTGCGTTTCTCATTCCAGGGAATAGCGTACCAGTTCAATCGACTGCCGTTCGGATATTCTCTGGCTCCACGCACTTTTTAAAAGTTTGTGGAGACGGCGCTGGAGCCGCTACGCAGAAGAGGGATGAGAGTGTTATTTTATCTGGACGACCTGCTATTGCTGGCCCGCTCCAGAGAGGAAGCTGCTTTACAGACGGTACAACTTGTATCTCACCTGTCAAGCCTGGGTTTCATAATCAATTGGGAGAAGAGCTGTCCTCTTCCCTCCCAGATTATCGTATATCTGGGGGTGGAATTCAACTCAGCCCGCATGAGAGCACGACTCTCACAGCGGAGAGTGGAGGATCTGACAGCTCTCCTCGGGCACGTCACACCCGGCAGGGTGGTGACAGCCCTCTCCGTGATGCAGCTGTTGGGCATGATGTCAGCTGGTCACGTGGTGATTCCCCTGGGTCTCCTTCACATGAGGAGACTTCAGAGGTGGTTTATTCGCCTGCGCATTGACCCCGTGCGTCAGAAGAGACGCATGGTGTACATTCCTCTGTCCGTAGGTCTAGATCTGACCTACTGGAAAAATCCCCACGTCCTGTCAGTGGGGGTTCCCCTTGGCAGAGTGACGTCACACACCTCGGTGTTTACAGACGCATCGCTCTCAGGGTGGTGAGGAACATGCATGTCGCAGGCAGTGGGGGGACAGTGGCCGCCTCACATGTCCCTTCATATAAACGCGCTGGAATTACTCGCCATATGGAGAGTAATCCGGCACTTCGCCCCGTTGCTGTGGAATCATCACAGAACGCGGGAACGCGCAATTTGCTCTCTGGTTCTCCCTAAGAAGGCAGGATCACCCCCCTCTGGGGGTGGACGCGTTCGCGCACAGACCTGGCCCAGGGTGTTACTGTACGCTTTCCCACCAGTCCCTCTGATCCCTCGGTTCCTGGACCGAGTGCAGGAGGAGCGGCTGATAGCGGTCTTAATAGCCCCGGAGTGCACGGGAGAGTCCTGGTTTCCCTGCATACAGCGGATACTGTCAAGGAGACCGTGGGAAATTCTGTGGCGGGGGGATGCTCTCTCCCAGGTGGAGGGAGCGATCAGCAGTCACCCAATGTTAGGCCAACGTTTGTGGGCATGGCCTTTGAGCGGGAACACTTAGAGAGGCTTGGCCTCTCTCAAGATTTTGTGAGTACTATTCAGGGGTCTAGGGCCGCGTCCACCAGGGCGTCTTACACAGCCAAATGGACAGCGTTCCAGCGTTGGTGTGTAGGGAAAGGCTTGGACCCCGTTACGTGTCCCCTGCCTCACGTGCTGTCATTCGTCCACAGGAATGCTGGACAGGAATTTGGCCTATAGCACGATAAAAACATATGCCGCTGCCATTTCTTCATGCCACGTAGGTTTTGAGATCAGCACGGTGTTTAGTCACCCTCTGACAAAACGTTTTCTACGAGGAGTACAGAGACTCAGACCGGTGTCATGCGCTTTAGCGCCTCAATGGGATTTGGCTTTAGTGCTGCGCGCACTGGGTAAAGCTCCTTTTGAACCATTAAATCAGGTTCCCCTTAAGTTTTTGTCAGCCAAAGTAGCTCTGCTTTTGGCTCTGACATCAGCTAAAAGGGTGAGTGACTTGTCTGCTCTCTCGGTGGCTCCGTCATGTCTCCAGATCCAAGGAGATGGCAGCTCAGCTGTATTGCGCCTGAACCCGGCGTTTATGCCAAAGGTGATCACAAGCTCCTTTAGATCAAGAGTGATAACCTTGAAGGGCTTCTTTCCCCCTCCTCACACATCGGAGGAAGAAGCCACTTTTCATCTCCTCTGTCCCGTGTGCGCGCTGGCAGGCTATATTGCACACACGGCTGCTTTACGCAAATCCCAGCGTCTGTTTGTACATTATAGAGAGCGCTCATTAGGGCAGCCTCTATCTACACAGCGCCTGTCACACTGGCTATGTGAGGCGGTGTCACAGGCGTATGTCTCCGCTGGGTTGGATCCCCCAGAGAACATTAAAGCGCACAGCACCAGGGGAGTTTCAACCTCTACGGCGTTGCACGGAGGAATGACAGTGGAAGAAATTTGCACTGCTGCATCTTGGTCTTCACCCTGTTCTTTTATTGTTTTTTATTTGAGGGATGTCTCCCATTCCTCTCTGACACATTCAGTACTGAATAGCCTGTCAGAATGAGTAATGTCGGGCTTTTTAATTGCGTGCCCTCTCTCCTGCCTGTAGGCACTTAGAGAGCTGCCCTTTTTCCCCTCTCTTGATCGTTTTATTTAATGAGACTCTATCTTTTATAAACGACAGGTAGCCTAAGTAAGCCTACCCTCGTTCCCTGATGGAGAATATTCATTTTTTAAATGCTATATTCCCTGGGAATGTGATGCTCCATTTACGTAGGACGAAATGGACATGGGTTATTAACTGAGTAGATGTGTTTTGTCCTTCTGGTAACGGACGGAACCAGTGGGGCGTAGACTACATCCTGCTTCGCCCTTAACCCAATAGCGATAGCCTTAGAGGGCGAAGCCTTATACGATATAGAACTGGGGTTACGTAATGTAACCCAGCTTCTATGAGTATAGGCGCAGCCCTCTAAGGGTCGGGCCCCACTGGCTCCGCGAATAGCTGAAGAAAAGCTGTTTGTGTGGGAGTAGATGGTAGGTCCTACTTCCTATTTATACGGAAGTGAGCCCGGAGGTGGGGCCCACGTCATAGGTGGGCGTGGATTAAATCTGTCAGTGCTGCACACGTGCAGGAGGGATTACCCAATAGCGATAGCCTTAGAGGGCTGCGCCTATACTCATAGAAGCTGGGTTACATTACGTAACCCCAGTTATGTCATGTTCTATGTCTAGGTTTGGGTGTTTTGCTGTTTTCCCTGTCATGTTTTCCTCCTGTTTATTGTCTGGTCCTTTTCCCTGTGTTTTTTCTCCTGTCGTTAGTTTCCCTGGTGTGTCTAATTGTCTGATTATGTTCACCTGTGGCCCCTTTGTTTCCTCCTCCCTCCTCACCGCTTCCTTCACAAACCGTAACAGAACGAACCGACCAAAAATATGGACCCAGCGGATATGGAAGATTTTGAGTTGGATCTGTCCGATCTAGACTTTTCCCTTCAATGCTCTCATGCCGAGTGGAAAGGAACTTCTTCGAGGAAGGACAAAGAGGCGAGAGAGAGCACGAATGGAGGTGGCCGAAATGCCTTGGTTGAGAAGTGTGTTGCCGGATTGGTTACAGCTTTTCACAAGTTGTCCTGAGGACTGGTCCGACGTTTCTAACCCAGTCCTCGGATCCGACTATGGTCCTGTTGGAGGTCCACGGAGTCTCCAAAGAGCCTCTAGGAGACGCAGGGCCAGGATTCCAGCCCGTGCTCCAACAGCCATGATCCCGGTGTGGGATTCCCAACAGGGCACCATATACCTCGTGGGATCCGTCTGAAGACAACCCATGCTTCTGCCCCAGTTCCTGCTCCTGTCCAGGAGTCGTATGCTGGAGCTCGTCTGGCTTATGGAGGTCCACGGAGCATTCAGGTGGCTGCTAAGAGAAGGAGCCGCAAAGCCAAGCTAGCAGCCCGAGCCCCAAGACCCATGGCTCCTGCCCCAGTACAGGCCCCAGCAGCCGTGCCTCCATGCTCCAGTACCGGCCCACGCAGCTTTGCTTCCATACTCCATTACCTGGCTTACACAGCCAGGGTCCAGGCTTCCGCTCCACACGCCCAACAGCCTTGGTTCCGGCTCCAGTGCCGGACCCAGCAGCCATGGTTCCGTGCTCCAGTACCATCCCACATAGCCATGGTACCGTGCTCCAGTACCATCCCACACAGCCATGGATCCGTGTTCCGGTTCTTTGCCCAGCAGCCATGGTTCCGGCTCCAGTGCCGGCCCCAGCAGCCATGGTCCCTGCTCAAGAACTTACAGCCATGTTTCCGGCTCCAAAACCGGCCCACACAGCCATGATCCAGTGCTTCGGCTCCGGACCTTACAGCCATGTTTCCGGCTCCAGAACCGGACCATACAGCCATGTTTCCGGCTCCAGTGCCGGCCCCAGCAGTCATGTTTCCGGCTCCAGAACCGGACCTTACAGCCATGTTTCCGGCTCCAGAACCGGACTTTACAGCCATGGTCCCGGCTCCAGTGCCGGCCGCAGCAATCATGTCTCCGGCTCCAGAACCGGACCTTACAGCCATGTTTCCGGCTCCAGAACCGGACCTTACAGCCATGGTTCTGGCTTCAGTACCGGCCCCAGTACCCATGGTTCCGACTCCAGTTTCGGCTCCAGGACTGGCTTATCGGCCAACGCCAGCTCCCCGAGTCCTGTCAGCATACCGGCCGACTCCAGCTCCTCGTCTCCAGTTGGCTGTTCAGCCGACGCCAGCTCCCCGAGTCCTGTCGACATACCGGCCGACTCCAGCACCTCGTCTCCTGTTGGCTGTTCAGCCGACGCCAGCTCCTCGAGTCCTGTCGGCATACCGGCCGACGCCAGCTCCTCGAGTCCTGTCGGCATACCGGCCGACTCCAGCACCTTTTCTCCTGCTGGCTCTCCAGCCGACTCCAGCTCCTCGTGTTCTGTTGGCGAACCAACCGTCTCAAGTCTCTTCTCAAGTACCCTCTCGAGTCACCTCTCGAGTCCCCATTCAAGACACTTCTCAAGTATCCTCTTGAGTTCCCTCTCAAGTCACCTCTCGAGTTCCCTCTCAAGTCACCTATTGAGTTCCCTATCGAGTCCCCTCTCAAGTCACCTCTCAAGTCTCCTCTCGAGTCCCCTCTCAAGTCTCCTCTCGAGTTCCCTCTCAAGTCGCCTCTCGAGTCCCCTCTCAAATCTCTTCTCAAGTCCCCTCTCGAGTCACCTCTCGAGTTCCCATTCAAGACACTTCTCAAGTCACCTCTCGAGGTCCCTCTCGAGGTCCCTCTCGAGTTCCCTCTCAAGTCACCTCTCGAGTTCTCTCTCAAATCAGCTCTCGAGTCCCCTCTCGAGTCCCCTCTCGAGTCCCCTCTCAAGTCTCTTCTCAAGTCCCCTCTCGAGTCAGCTCTCGAGTTCCCATTCAAGACACTTCTCAAGTCACCTCTCGAGTCACCTCTTGATTCACGTCTCGAGTCTCCTCTCGAGTTCCCTATCGAGTTTCCTCTCAAGTCTCCGTTCAAGTTCCCGCTCAAGATCCCTCTCAAGCCATCTCTCAAGTCAACTCTCAAGTTTCCTCTCGAGTCTCCACTCAAGTCCCTACTCTTGTGCCATTGGAGGTTCCGCTGGGGGTCCTGCCAACCTTATGTAATGTGCCGTTGGAGGCCCCGCCGACTACTCTTCTGCCGGGGGTCCTGCCAACCCTATGTCCTGTGTCATCGGAGGCCCCGCCGACTACTCTTCTGCCGGGGGTCCTGCCAACTCTATGTCCTGTACCGTTGGAGGCCCCGCCGACTACTCTCCTGCCGGGGGTCCTGCCAGCCCTATGTCCTGTGCCACTGGAGGGCCCGCTGACTACTCTTCTGCCGGGGATCCTGCCAGCCCTAAGTCCTGTGCCGTTGGAGGCCCCGCCGACCACTCTTCTGCTGGGGGTCCTGCCAGCCCTATGTCCTGTGCCACTGGAGGCCCCGCCGACTACTCTTCTGCCGGGGGTCCTGCCAGCACTATGTCCTGTGCCGTTGGAGACCCCGCCGACTACTCTTCTGCCGGGGGTCCTGCCAGCCCTATGTCCTGTGCCGTTGGGGGTCCCGCCGACTACTCTTTTACCGGGGGCCCTGCCAATCCCATGTCCTGTTTCGTTGGAGGCCTCGACTTCACCTGTATCACCGGGGGTCCTGCCAACACCCGTTCCACCAGCTCCGGTTCCTGTCCGGTCAACACCGGCTCCTGCCCGGTCCCCTGAGAGTTGTGGTCTTCGCCCCTCCTTGAACTCTGCCTTGCCCCCGGGCCGTCCGCCCAAGTTCCCCTTTTTGAACTCTGCCTTGCCCCCGGGCCGTCCGCCCGAGTTCCCCTTTTTGAACTCTGCCTTGCCCCCGGGCCGTCCGCCCGAGAACCCCTTTTTGAACCCTGCCTTGCCCCCGGGCCGTCCGCCCGAGAACTCATCCATGGTCTCTGCCTTCCCCCCGGACCGTCTGCCCGAGACCCGTCCTCCGGACCCCCTCCACCCACCCTGCTGGACTTTGTTGTTTGGGACGTCTGGGATCCGTCCCTTGAGGGGGGGGGGTTCTGTCACACTCCTAGGCTCATGTCACGTTGGTAGTTTTGTATGTTTAGGTTATGTCACGTTCTATGTCTAGGTTTGGGTGTTTTGCTGTTTTCCCTGTCATGTTTTCCTCCTCTTTATTGTCTGGTCCTTTTCCCTGTGTTTTTTCTCCTGTCGTTAGTTTCCCTGGTGTGTCTAATTGTCTGATTATGTTCACCTGTGGCCCCTGTGTTTCCTCCTCTCTCCTCACCTGTGTCTTGTTGTGTGATTAGTCTTTTGTGTATTTAAGTTCTGGGTTTTCTGTCTGTCTTTGTCGGTTCGTCTTGTGTCATGACTAGTTCTTCGGTGAGTGTTCAGTTTTGTCTTTGTTTATATCATATAGCCTTGAAATAAGGAAGGAGTTTTTTCAGTTTATATCTGCATTTGGGTCCTGCTTCCTTCACAAACCGCAACAATAATATTTTCACGGAGGTAATAGTGGCGTTATTTATTCAAACAAATGTAAAGTGAATATATTTGGTGAAGAAGGAAATAAAAGCCGTTCATATCCTTAAAATTTTCTCTCCTTCATACACCTGGGCATTTGCCACGTGAAGTAAATGGGGAATTGTCTGGTTTTTTAAAAAAACGAAATGGTTGTATGCAACCAAAAAGTAAAAAAAAGTTTGGACCCCATTTCACAATTTGGACCAGTGAAAAACCCCAGTTTGACAATCCAACAAACAGTTTGAAGCAAACAGATGCATGCCTTTACAGTCAATTCATCAATCCAGTCCTCACTAATGTCATTCAACACCACGCTACACAATGTGACATAACCAAGAACATTTGACACAGACAACATATGGTAACTAGGGATGCAAATTATCGATTAATTCATTAATCATTAGTTGATTGACCTTATCGATCGATTAACGATTGACTGATATAAACGGCTTTTTTCCTGAGAATGTACATTTCTCACTGTATCGATAGTGTCTTTAACATAAAAAGCTAAATATTGCTTATTTACTGAATAAAAATGCATGCTATATTGCACAATTGATGTTTTATTGTACCAGTTAGGATAATGTGCAGATAATGGCATTTATGTAGTTTAACAAAATAAATTAAGCACAGAAAATTCAAATACATAAAAAAATAATTGTGCACTGGCTCACCTGTCGCATGTGAAACATTAAGCAAAATAAAATTAATTTTAAATAGAAATCTAAACAATATGGGTAGGCCTAGCCTACACAATATTAAGCCTACACATTATAATCTGGTTAACTACATATGTAAAACTTGAAACATTAGCAGCAGCATTTATAATCCCCTTTGGTCTGAGAAAGGTAACAGTAAGATAACTAGCCCTGGAAACTTCAAATATATTCTGAACACAACTTAAATCATCCCTGAGGAAGGTGACAGTAACATTAGAGGGCGACCCTTAGAACAGTCAAATGAAGATATAGGCTACCTCTCCTGAAACAAAAACATTCCTGTCTCAATGTGTTTTGAATAGGCTCCTGACCTAGACCCCTCTATTTTTGTTCAAGAAAATAAGCATATTAACGTGGTCAGGAGTAAGTCGTGTGCGCAGCCTGTTTACAGTCAGGCCAGCTGCTGAGAATACACGTTCTGATGGGACAGACGTGCCCGGTATGCACAGATATCGTCGTGCCACATTTGCCAGCCTCGGAAATCTTCCTTCATTGACTTTCCACCATTCTGTGGGACTGGAATCAAGGAGTGGTGAGGCATCCTTCAGAAACATGTCCACTTCCTCTTTAATGTCATCGTTGCTGCTGGTGGTATAGTTTTCACCCAGTAGAAGAGTCATAGCAGAAGTGTGTCTCTGAAGTGTAGCTCCCTGGACTGGCACATCATCTCCAGTGGTGGCTTCATTTGTTGATGTGGAGTCCACATGTTCTTCCATAGCCAGTTCAAGCAGTTTGGTATTAGCTGAGATCCTGCTTGCTGGGCTTAGAAATCCCAGGTGCTTATGCCGTGGGTCCAGCATCGTTGCTATCATTGGTGTTGTTGATGTGAGGTCTTCAGACTCAACCTGTTAAAATTAAATAAAGGAGAAAGCTAGCATTAGAGTTTTATTTAATAAGGTTTGACATGACAAGGGTACAACTGCATAAAAACGCAGTTTACACTGTGACAATGTGTTGGTGATAAGTGATTCACCCCATAATCTGTTATATAGCTCAAATGTGATCGAAGAGTTTAATTAATTAATGGCCATAGCTTACCTTCATCCGTTCCCCCAACGAAGTGCGCACTTTAGATTTGAATTCCGCCACTCTGTTGCTGTCTCCATTTGCCATCTTGAGATGCGTGTTAATCAGACTAAATGTGATGGGGTACGTGTTGGATATGGATACCTTACTCTGCTGACATTACAGTAGTTGCACATTGGAGAGCCTCTAGTGCTGGCGCTATGTCCTCCATAAGCTGCCAGAAGTCGTCTCTCAATTCCAGCGTCCTCGCATCTGAAAGCTTGGTCTCTGAGCGGTCTGTTAGCACAGCACACACGGCCCATCGCTGTTCTACGAGTCTGCCAAACATCGCATGTACAGAGTTCCACCTGGTCTTACAGGACTGAATGAGCCGATGAGCTGGCAGCTGCATTTGTCTTTGTTTTGCTTCTAGCGCTTTCGTTGCTGGTGTGCTGTGATTGAAGTGCTTGACCAGCCTGCCAGCAGCTCCAATTACTCGGTTGACACCAGCAGCAGCGAATCCGTCATTGACGGCCAGATTTAAAGTATGAGCAAAGCAACACACTGATTTCCAACTGACTCGTGCGGGGTTGTTTGCTGAAACAATGTTCCGAGCGTTGTCGTGCACACAGGCTACTACACGGCCGGTGAGTCCCCATGACTCCATAGCCTGGTTCAGTTTGGCAGCTAAATTATCAGCTGTATGTCTCTCGGATAAGCTCTCCGTAAGAAGGACTGCCGACTTTACCTGCCAGTCGTTTTCAATATAGTGGCAAGTAATCGTGATGTAGCTTTCTGTAGTCAGTGCTGTCCAACAATCCGTCGTCAGAGCCACATTAGCCGCGGACAAACATGTTTTTAGCTTAGCCTTCTTAATTTCGTAGCGTGCTTCCAAGTTGGAAGTCACGGTCGCTCGCGAAGGGATGTTATATCCTGGCTCCATGAATTGTATCAGCTCCCGAAATCCCTCGGCCTCGGTGGTGCTAATTGGCATTATATCTCTTTCAATCATCCCGCAAATTCTCTGAGTAATGCCGTCTGCTTTTCTTTGGTCGCATACTCGCCTTCCCAGCACAGCAGCAATTGTAGGTTGTGAAGGCGACGGAATGGCTAACGTTACATGCAAGTTGTTCAGGTGGTATCTTAACGAACTTGTAGAGCTGTTGTATTTAAATGTAGCACCGCAAAGTTTGCATTGTGCGTCTTTTTCATCGTTAATTAATCTAAAATGCTCCCACACTCCACTCCGTTTTGACCGCCTCATCATTGTTTGTTTTAGTTTTTTTGCCGCCTCAAGTTTGTGACAGGTCTAGCTCTAGCGGCTCGCGAGAATCTCGGGTCACGTTCAAGTACGTCCTGTGGGAAACGGTCTTAGATTACAATGTTCAATTAGTCACAATTAATTTAATTTAATCGAGTAAATTCTTTTCGACAATTAATCGATAGTCGATTAACCGTTAACATCCCTAATGGTAACCAATTAAAATGACAAGGTCTGTCATTTATAAATGTCTCAATGCTCTGACTGAAATGCTGTGAAGAAGAAAGCTAAAACTGTTTAACATGTTACAGTTGTAACTCGGGCCATAAATAAGAGTTTCCATTCACATAGCAAAAATAATATGTTCTTGTTTTCCCCTGAGCTGCAGTGACAGCAAGTCCAAGATAGACTATATTTAACCGATCAGTGACTCAGCATGCTGTTTGTTAGAAGCCATGTAATACAGACAGAAAAAGTGGTGACTGGTAGCCTGTCGCACACACTATTATTTAAATACCAAACTTTGAATGCAAAGTAATTCCACGTAGATTCGACTGCTTCCTGGGTATGAACTTAAAAATTAGCTTACGTTTGGAATAGGCTAACACACTTGTCTCGTTTCAGGTAAATTACAAGTCAAAATGTAGGTTGCAATTCAAAACTATAGTGTGCAATTTCGCCCTTAAGACCAGTTGTGTAACCTTTAGTGTATGCAAAACAAGAATCCTCAAAATTCAAAACCAATACAGACATTTAGCTACACCTTAAAATACTTCACTTCCTGTTAACTTTTGTACCTTTGTGTTTCACACTTATTTTCCCATAAAAGCAAGTCAATGTCTGATTTACTAAACAAGCCACCAAGTAGCTTTGAACCGTGTTGCCAGAAGCACAGCGGAGTATATATATCGATAATCACAACACATCACATGGTTTAGTTTCTTAACCTGCCTTTATTTTAAATTACATTTTAAATAGGTTTAATACATTTTAAATAGCACTTTTGCACCAAATTATACTTCCCCATGTAGGGTCGACAGTAATTTGCTCACATTCGGCCCAACGCGTCATAGAGCGACCAAGTCATTTAATTGGACGAGAGGCATACTATGAGAGCTGGTCAGAGGGATGCGTTCCAATTTAGTCAGTAATTTGAGGAACTGTCGAAATGGCGAACGCAGATAAAGTTAAGCTCAAAAATCCTCCAGCTCGTAGGTTGACGTTTGTCAATCGGAGGATGACTGGTTAAAACACAAGTTGACATATGTTAATGTAATATTTTTTTCTATTAATGTATACTTTGTTGTTGTTCACTCTTTCTGAGGCAATTATATATATATATATTTTTTTATTATGTCATGTTCATTGTTTGGAGAATCCTTTGCTTATCAATAACTCAGTATAAGAAAGGCCACACCGTTGAGAGGTCATATATTAGTTTTAAACACTATTTGGTATACAAAACCATTTGGGTGGAAAGCTTAAAAGCGTCAAGAAGCTTCATTTTGCCACTACAAACAAAGTGTCTTCAGCTGAATTAAAGCCATATGAACAAAAGCTGTGCAGCCGCTGTTAGCACAACTACAGCACAAATATGTTTCTGAAACCTTAAGGGAGCAAATCAATTTAAGGATTACATTTCCCTTAAAACAACCCAAATGTGTGTGATGAAAAATTATGCATTTCCTGGCTAGAAAGACAACAAAAGGAAAAAGGGATTGATGAACCAGCACAAAGTGTCTCTAGCATTCCCCGTCTGTTTGCTGATGAGATATTAGCATTCATATTTTGTTTCAAGAGGGAAATCATGGCGATGCCTGCAGAGCATGAAGTTCTCCTGTCTCGCCAGATTTCCCTCTCTTTTTTCCCCAAAAAATTCTCTTTTTGGATCCTCTGGAGATGTAATTACTGTGCAGTCAACTTGTAAGACCCATAGGCCCAGGGAACGCGTATCCCTTATCGACCATTCCTGGCTGTTATTTTTAACAGCTCGCATCGCAAAATGGCTTATATGCATTCTTCCTTTCGTAAAATGTATACTAATACTGTCCCAATCAAGATGCACTCCCACAAACTATTGTGAGGCCTTTTGGTGATTCATATTGAGTTGTTTTGTTTAGCAGTGATATCTAAAAGCATAGAATACGACTGAGACTTTAATGTGCAATATCACACACTGATGGAAGTATCGATCAGTGAGCAATCATCTGTCTCCCATGCATATTATTTCAGCTTTCAATTTCCCAGCAATGAACAGAGAGTTCATACAATCTCTTTAATGGTGCTGCAGTCAATACAAAACTGCCACCCCTTATAATTTGTGCTTCGCCATGGCTCGTTGGTTTTATATTGAGTTTTTATAATTCTGTCGGCCATATAGCTACAGTGGAAAGTCATTGTTCTGGCCTCTGCCGGGTGACTACTGCATAGAAGCCGTTCCTTTCAAATACCTTTCCTTCTGCCCTTTCGTCTGCTGTATTCAAAAATCAATTTAAATCTTTTAACCCTTAAGAGCACAATACATTTGAGTTTCTTTGTCAATGTGCCTCAAATTACCTTAAAGAGAGCCAATTCCAGGCAGAAAGTAATGTATAGCTTCGGAAAGCCATGGTAATTACATGATAAACTAACTCCTTTCATATACAAGAAGTGGGTATTTCATTACGGGTCA
Source organism: Notothenia rossii (assembly GCF_949606895.1). NCBI lineage: Eukaryota > Metazoa > Chordata > Actinopteri > Perciformes > Nototheniidae > Notothenia > Notothenia rossii. The sequence goes on along the minus strand of NC_136902.1, from coordinate 28,243,951 downwards.
TTTGCAAAAGCCATGCAATTCTCCAAGCCATCATTGAGGTCTTGTCAGCACTAACCTAATGCGCACACATCACCCAAACACACATCTACCATATCCTATCTCAAATATTTTCTCTCCCTTTGAATGCTACAGAATACTCTAGAAATTATTCAGGCTGCAGAATTGTGCTTACAAAAATGTGAGTTGTGCCACTTAAATGCTCCAGCGCATGTTTTATTAATAAAGTGTGAAAAAGTACAGCCGTCCAAAAGCCGAGAGAAAACCGTCATTCGTAGTGTCAATTTATGCGCCAAGGAGATGCAGAAGGAACACTGTTGTTTTATTTTTCAGTGGGGCTCAATTGAAATCTAGCACTCCAGACAAAAGGCACTCTTTCAATCATAGCCATCATCAAGGTTAATTTTTTTCGATTGGAGAGAGGGAACGTGGAGGTAGAAGCTTTTGAAGACGTGGGCAACAAGACACACATTCTGCACCACGCTAAGAAGGAGGCTTTCAGTATTTTTCCTTGATCTCCGAGCTTACATAATATAATCAAGCAGTTTAAGCTGGCTTTATTGACGCAAGCACTGAACGCAAAAGTGTCATGGGGGGGATCCCATCAGCGCACCACCACCGCGGTCCTTCACCCACCACACTCCCATCGTTTCCCTCCTCAGAATATGTGGATTGATAACAGGAAGTCTGTTTTGTATCGCTGTGCCAGGGATTGCAGGGAGGAATCGGTTTGTTCCACAGCTCTCCGACTCGTTGGCCTGCCAGCCTCACATCCTACGGGCTGTAACTGAGAGGAGGTCACCTCTCAAATATCTTTCACAGGGAAAACGGGACGGCAGTTTAAGCAGAGCGAATACACAGGCCGCGGGATCCATTCCATTTGATTATTGCGCCATTTGAATTATTTAACACAAATGCAGTATTGCTAGTGGTAATGGGTGGAGGCGGAGTATCAGGGATAAGTAAAGGGAGATGAGGAAAAAATATAACTGTGCAAATCAAACCCGGAGTGCTGAATTTTAAAATTGAAATGCATTATTCATGACTAATCACTTCTGGCAGTGATTGCATGAACACAAATTGCAAGTGGTGGGGAACTGACAAATGCTCAACAAACAACACATTTAGGATGTAAATACTTCTATTAAGCCACAAACATACAGGGTTAGGATGAGGTTGAATTAATCAAAGGGTGCTGTAGCTTGACTTTTGATTTAAGACCCTCTGTAGGAGGCTGGCACGTATCCAGGACAATACAGGCTTCTTATCGCGACAGTGAAGAATGAAAAAGAATAACAAACTCTGCAGAAGACACTGATAGTCTTCTGCATATGCATTGCAATTTCTGGTCCAATAAACACAGTTTTTCACAGGAAAAAAGTATGGTTATCCAAGTTTGCTGACGTTCCCGGAATATCTTACAAAATGTGTGTACTGTATATGATACTAATTTGTTTTGCCATTTGGGAGAGAACATAACTGCTGACATTCATTGGCAACAGTTCTTCCAAACTAAGTGTATTACTTCAAGGGTGGCTGACAACAACTTTTTTTCCATTCGCCGCCACCTGTTGCTGATTACAACTACAAAAGCATTTTTGGTACATTTAAAGTAAGATTATTCTCTAGCTAAATTTTTTACGAGTTGTCCATACGATGTTTCAAGTCACGGTTTTCTGGACATAACCAAACCCCGAACCAAGTGTTTGAAGTTGCCATAGCCATAAATACTACTTGCACTACTCATTTCATTAATTAGATCAGCTAGGTATGTTGTGCAAGATCTGAACAGTGAAATAATTATTGGAGCACATTTCCAATTGAGTCTGCTGATTGCGTGAAATGGTGATTAGTTTGCAAATGGGTTCACAATGAAAACATTTTAAAGAGAAAATATGTTAAAATTGCATAGACAGCCTGTTCCATCGCCCCCAGGTGGACAAAAAAATATAAAACAGCTTTAGAGATAGCACACTTTACAAAAATCAAGGACCATAAATTGACAGTTAACTGTTTGCACATATGTTTAAAGATGTTCGTTTTTGTTGAGCATTAAATATGACTAAATGTACGTGGTATTGCAAGTTGATAGTATATGACTTAACAGAAAGTAGACATTTGCATGCAATCTGGGTTTCCTAATGGTATTGCATGGCCCTCTTGACACTGCTGGATTCATAAGGCTTGTGCTGAGAACTGTGAGCTGAAAGCTTCAAGATTAGGCCTCAACTTGCAGCACAGGGCCTATTGACATGAAATCCATCTGGGACTAATATGTCATGATTTATGTGTCTAATGTCAGTAATCAGAGAATGTACGGAGGGACTGGAGGATGGATGAACCCTGAAGGGGGTAGGCAAACCTATTTTAGTCTGGAGGAATTAGCTGCGAAGATGCAGAGCTTGCAAATGTGTGAACGCCCACGTCAGATGTCAGGGGAAAATGAAATGTCTTCTCTTGCAACTATGTTACTGAAAATAAAGAGATAAAGAGGGAAATACCTACTATATGATTATGATTTTAAATGACTTTTACTGAGAATACTGTATACGTTATACTAGGAACAACTTCTTAGGAAATGCTGTTTCTGTTTAAGGTATACAGCAGAGCTTTGGGTGCCCAATCAGAAAATTCAAAGGTTTTCAAACCTTCTTCTCCTGTGCAAATATTAGATTAACCAGTGTGTTTGCCATGTAATGCTCTCACTAAAAAGCCATTTTACATTCATAAATAGGTGCTTATCAGCAAATGCCGTGAGTAAGAATCATTTAGTCAATTCATCAGTGAGGAAATTACATGGAACAATATGTGACCAGACTGACAAGGACATGGCGGCAACCTGTAAACCATTCTAGATAATCATAAGACCTTTTTTTATCCAATCGTATCCTGTTCTTTACCCTTGTTTCACCATGCCACTTCAACATGTGCCTGTGGTGTGCGGGGGAAACCGGCATTTACATAAAGATATTACATTTCATTAATCATTCAGGTAGGAGAAATGTTTGCTTTGATTTATGGTGAGAGCTTTTAAGTTAAAGATGGCCAGGATTGTTCCATCAGCAAACAATTCAATCACTCAGCGGCGCTATTCATGTAGAGGGCACAGGGGATAGGGAGCAAAGGGGTGGTGGGGGGGAGTACATGGAGTGGTTGGAAAAATTAACCAAGCCTCGGGGGAGGGCTTTGCATACTCTTGATGCGGTGGAGGCCGTCCTTTGCGGTAGAAACATCCGCCTTATTCGTCATTCATGAAAATGGCCTTCTTCCTCCCCAGTCTTGTGGCTCCGGTCTAAAAATACTCCAGAGGTCATTTGCCAGGCTTATTACGATCAATAGTTCCCTGCCACCTCCCCCTAACCAGCTGCTACCAGGATGGTGCTGCACGGTGAAAAGCAACACAGCACCGAGGGGGTCCAATAACTGTACGCGACTTGTAAAGGGTCTGATCCGAAGGTAAACTTTGACAGGAAACAGATTGCTGATTTGACATAACAGAGGACAAAGAGTTGCCCGTGTTGCAACCAGGGTTAGACCAATATATCGGTTTGTCAAATAGTGACAAGCCTGTGTTGAATAGTGATTAGCAGAGTATCAGTTCTGTCCGCACGGATATGACAGAAGAAAAGATTGGATTTCACTTGACAGCGTCAGGGGAGTCGTTACGTCAAGTCTCGCCATCCCTCGAGATGCTAACACACTGCCATCAGAAGAAAGAAATTGTTTCGTATGGTATAAGAAATGTTGAAGCCAAGGCTTTTTTTTTCAGTATACAGACAAAATATAAAAATGAAATTTCCCAAAAAATGTAATGTACTTTAGTGTTTAATGTAGGGTCAGTTCATTCATCGAAACAACACAGTCGCAGATGTACTGCTGTGAAATTAAACCAAAATCCACAGGCAAGTGCTGCTTGTGAAAGGATTTCAGAGTGGGTGTAGTCTGGTCCTGCGGGAATTCATTTGTGTGCAGGTGGCAGTGCCGGTAATTGGCATGTTTGCAATAGAAACCATAGAGAGATAATTGTCTGGCTTATGTTTCTCAACGTGATGCTTGCGTTTCGTGCACCGCTCTGCACTTACATGCTTTGGTGATGCACTGAGCGTCAGAAGAGAGTAATTGTTGGAGTTCAGGGTCACTCAGGGAGCAGCAGGGAGGCAGCTGCAGCTAGCAGAGAGCCTAATGCATTCCGTTGTCTACACATAATGCCCAGAAGGTATTGCAAACATATTCCACTAATTGCCCTAACTCCAAAATGGTGCTGTAGTTGTGCAGATACACAATAACTACCTTGGCTTATTTCAAGATGTATTAAATAAAATGCAGTTGACTATAGGGAATCCTCAGTATTACAGTCATTGACAACTGTAAAGTGTATGAGAGGTTAGGTCTGTGGCCTAACAGTGGTGAGAGTCAGCCTTTTTTTTATCCTCCGGGGTATTTAACCCTGTAAAGCCAAAATATAGAAAAACATTAGAATTTTTGAGGCATTTTACTTACTTGAATCTGACAAATCCAGTCCAATAAAAAAGAGATGTTGCTCGTCGGAGGATTCTGAAGTTGTGCGAGTGTATGCTCCAGGACATAGAAACACATTTACTACCCAATAGCATTGTGAGGCTGAACAAAAGGACCTTTTGACAATGTAAATGTAGTCTTTAAAAAAACAAAAAGATTTACTGACTTTTTTAGGATAGCTTAAAGTAATGTTGTAAAATTACAACAGTGGGCCTTACAGGGTTAACTATCCATAGATTTTGCACTTATGAAAAGCCAACTCCTCACCACATGCAGCCATTGGAGTCAAATCTTCTTAGGGACAATTGACTGTTCTCTTGTGTTAACCTTCATCTAATGGCGCTTCATTGACTCTCCCACTCAGTTAAATAGCATTACAGTGTAATAAACTCCCTACATGTTGCATGTGGTATGCATGAAAAGGACATACAGATTCTTTGGTTAATTCTAAAGTTTTTGTTTTGTTTTAAAGTGGTACTCCAGCAATCTTTTACTACAGTAGATTCCCCTTCAGTCGCGGTCTGAAGAAGAATCAGCCTGTCCTCCTACGAAAGACGACCAAACACGTTGATTGTTCAGCAGCTTATTAAAACTCATAGTCACGTTTTAAAGTCTAGCACCTCTGGTGGTCGTGTAAGAAACAACATGCTCCTCTTGATTGCAAATGCTCCGGAGGGTCGTTTATTCACTAGGGGTGTAACGGAAGTTTACCGAACTAATATAACGTTAAATGTTAAATATTGAGAACGTGAACAACTTTTTGGAAGTAATCTCAGGTGCTGCGTCACAACATTCAGAGTAATTTGCTCACATTCGACCCAACGTGTCATCGAGCGACCAAGTCATTTCATTGGACGAGAGGCATACTATGAGAGCTGGTCAGAGGGATGCGTTCAAATTTAGTCAGTAATTTGAGGAACTGTCGAAATGGCGAACGCAGATAAAGTTAAGCTCGAAAATCCTCCAGCATCATTGAAGTCTCTGGTTTGGGAACATTTTGGTTTCGCAGTTATGTACAAGGATGACGGACAAAGACAGGTGGACCGAACCAAAGCTGTTTGCCGGCATTGTTAAACTCAAATTGGTTACGTGGCTAGCAATACATCAAACGTGCACACTCATTTGAAAAGGTAAAACCCAAACGTGAATATCACCGGTACCAAAAGAAAAAAGACTGAAGTGCAAACCCAACTCCCACTAGCATTTAAGCCTCCACCACTCACAAAAAGTTCAGACCGAGCCAAAGCCATTACAAACGCCGAATATCCTTATGTTGCCATGTTAGCAAAGCCCTACCTGGCTGTATCTGCTACCTCTGACCCTAGAGAGGGTGTTCTCCACAGCAGGAGACATTGTTAGTGCCAGCAGATCTGCCCTTTCGGCAAGCAATGTGGACAAGTTCATTTTTCTTTAAAAAAACATGAAAATACAATGATAAGCAAGTCATAATGGCAAACTGGCTGCTTAGGTACTAGTACAGTACAGTTCCAATACAGATTATTTCAGTTAACCGAAATGCTGCACCTTAATTTTTATTTTATTATATTTTGTATTTATTTGAGTGAATATTCACAGTTTAATAATAATTAAAAACCCAAAACTAATAGTTTATGTTTTGTCAGTACTAGTACAGTAAAGTTCAAATACAGATTATTTCAGTTCATCGAAATGCTGCACCTTAATGTTTATTTTATTATATTTTGTATTTATTTAAGTGAATACATTATTCACAGTTTAATAATAATAAAAACATATATATATATATTTATGTTTTTATGTTTTGTGATAATTTTTTCTGCTGTACCGAAAACGTACCGAACCGAACAGTGACCTAAAAACCGAGGTACATACCGAACCGAAATGTTTGTGAACCGTTACACCCCTATTATTCACAAATAACCCTCTCTGGAAAATCCTAAATTGTTGAATAGTTTGGCCATTAAAATGCTTTTTGATTAGATTTCTAGTGAGAAGTGTATATTGTTAGAATCTACGTCCAGTGGACAGTGGCGGCCGGCCCATAGGGGCGCTAGGGGCGCCGCTCACCACTTCCCACATAACAAATTAAAATTAAAAATAAATAAATTGAAAAAAATATATTTTTGAAAAAATATATATTTTTAAAAATATATATTTTTAATTTTAATTTGTAATGAACAAGGTAAATATTATATAATTGGTTATCAGTAAAATGTATAATCTACAATAAAATCTTGTTTGAAATGGTGTTACGATGTCTAAAATTACCGATAAGTCACATGTTTCCTGCCTGGCCTTGCCCGTGTATCATTACCCTCTCTCGTCTGGGCGCTAAGAGAGGAGCCCTCAACCAGTGCAGCAGCAGCCACTAGCAGCTGACTGTTGCTATCTGTAAACTATGGCTCCGAAACATAATTTCAGCCAATCAGCGTCGTCAAATCTGATGATCACCGGGCGCCAATGTCAGCGCTCGGTGCAGGGTTATGGCTAGAAAGGATCCGTCTTGTGTAAAACTCTCGCGAGAGTTTGCGAGTCACGTGGCTGAATGTTTACGTTTGACAGGCAGCCTTTCAGTTACGATCGTTAACATCAGTGGGCCACAGCAAATGATGGTGAGAAGCTAAACCATCTATTAATTATGTCAATTACAGGGAGTGAGATTGTGTGTGTGACTAGCTGGATGCAAAGAGGTAAACACTGTCTTTTGTTTCCCATGCTTGCTCTTCAAACAGCCGGGGACAGATACTATGTGCCCGTGCTAAATAAACATAAACACACACACACACACACACACATATTATTGTAGTTTTGACAGCATCCATCAAACTAGATGTTTTGCCTTAATGGTCTGTTTTCTAATATGTCTGTGTTTCTGAACCACGTCTGTATCTGCATATAATGTTCGTATTTAGTCTCCTCAGGGTTCCCGCGGGGTCTTAAAAAGTCTTACATTTGATAATCTGAATGTAATGCCTTAAAAAGGTCTTAAATATGACCAAAAAAATAAGAAAGGTCTTAAATATGATTTAGAAGGTCTTAAAAATGATCGGATTTGAAAGGTACTTCTGTGTTGCGATAGCGTCTAAATGTGTTTTGGAGGAAATGTCCGGGCTGCAAAGTAACCAGTACGGTAATAGCCTTTCAGTTCCCCCCAACAATTTGTATTGAATTAAATCAACATGGAACCAGTAATCACTAACTTTGTTTCCCCCGGCCCCTTATTGGAGAACACCCAGCTAGTAACCTAGCAACCAAGCTTCAGCTTGCGGCAGTCAGAAACTCATGTATCTTTGAATCTACTTACAAATGAATATGGGGAAGTGTCAGTTCAACCGTATTTGGTTGGAAAACATCTAATTTAGTGCTTGGTTGAAACCAGTGGAGGGGAACGTGTTTGAAGCCCGCCGCACCATTTGCAAAAGAAATAAGCGTTTGTTTTGCTAGTGCAGCGTTAGCTAGTGGAGCGTTACGGCCCGTCTACACTACAGGCATGAAAAAATCTTGGAGCTGGGCGTGTCTGAAGCTTGGCGATTTTTTGCGAGCAACCAATCACATGAATCTCCCGCCCCCGACATACAAAGCAATAGCAATGTTAAAACGAAGTAAACTGGATATAAACTCTCCAAACAGGCGAAAAAACTATCAGTTTCACCCACTGTCTCTGCCACCTCCCTCCATGCCTGGTTCCTCCGGTTTGTATCCCGGTAAATAGTTCCGGTCGTAAAGAACCGGGTGATTTGCTACCGTAATATCTCGTTTGGAATATGAGGAAATGAACTGCGGTCTGGCTCTCCCAGCTTGCAGGCGGTTTGATTGGCTGAGCTTGCACTGGCGGGATTTGCATAAACGGAATTTGATTGGCTGATGCCAAGCATGCCGATAGATGCTCGTGATGCTTGCAAAGCCATGCCATGCTCCCCACAATGCAGTTCGGCGAAGATTAAAAATCTTCTACGTCACCCCATTCAAGTGAATGGGCGAAGCGTTGAAAGCATTTTTTGATGCCTGTAGTGTAGACGTACCGTTGGCATCAGCCAATCAAATTCCGTTTATGCAAATCCCGCCAGTGCAAGCGCAGCCAATCAAACCGCGTGCAAGCTGGGAGAGCCAGACCGCAGTTCATTTCCTCATATTCCAAACGAGATATTACGGTAGCAAATCACCCGGTTCTTTACGACCGGAACTATTTACCGGGATACAAACCGGAGGAACCAGGCATGGAGGGAGGTGGCAGAGACAGTGGGTGAAACTGATTTTTCGCCTGTTTGGAGAGTTTATATCCAGTTTACTTCGTTTTAACATTGCTATTGCTTTGTATGTCGGGGGCGGGAGATTCATGTGATTGGTTGCTCGCAAAAAATCGCCAAGCTTCAGACACGTCCAGCGTCAAGATTTTTTCATGCCTGTAGTGTAGACGGGCCGCGCGAGTGCAGCAGCTCCCGCAACAACACCGGGGGACCTCCGGGCAACGTTTGGGTCTACGTCAACCCTAAAAGCGGAGGTGCTGTAGACGCTAAATACCGTAACTAAACACCAATCATACAACAGCAACGATGAAATAGTGTAGCCAATTTAATTTAAGGGGTAATTTCTCAAAATGTTCCCCGTGTGGTTTATTCACCATTACAATAGCCCCATCTAAAATAATTTCCACCAGCCGCCACTGCCAGTGGATGTGATAGATATTACGAAGATGATTTGAGGTCTCGCCAGGGGAACCTGTATATACTAACTACGTCTTTCCCCATAATTCATTTCTATTGAGGGCAGCGTCCATGTAAAGTTAGCGTCAACCCTCACAGGGTGAAAACAGTATTTCCGGTCTCGAAGTTTTCATAATAAAACCGGAAGTATTCCCCTCACTGTCAAATGATTACACAGTGATATCTGCATTACTCATCCACTCAAAAACATCAGTTTATCCTTGTTAATTACACAATATTGATTGGTTTAAATTGTGTACAATGCTTTTCTGTTTTTAACCTTCGATTCGGAGAAACAAATAGTTTTTTCGGAGTTTAGACACTACAGAGTTTCCGAAGACACTACACTACCCAGAATCCCCAGCTATCGTTTGGGACTATACAACATCCACTTTCCTTTACAAACCCCGTGATTAGTCCTCATTCAAGCTCTGTGATTTGATGTTGGAGTAGCAGTGCGACAAGGTTACGCCAAGCGACAAACAGCTCTTTGAAATGGAATGTGACCACGGCAGACTATCCAAAACCAGACTCGAACGGATCCAGCCCAGCTCCCCCCTCCCCAGAACTACACATGCTGGCTATTGTGTGTTTCGCAACATGTTCTATCTATGGCACGTCTCTACCGGGAATTGTAGTTTTAAAAGACGTTTTCGTATTTCCCATAATTATAAGATGCCAGTATTAAACTGTGTACACCCCTGGAGGTTTAGGGGATACAAAACACATTGGTGTTATCAAATTTAAAATATATAATGAATAAATGGATGAAAATATGTCAGTAGCCATCGATCATCTTAAGATAAGATAAGATATACTTTATTGATCCCAAGTTGGGAAATGTTTTTGTTACAGCAGCATGTACTACTTTGTTCTACTCCACTACAATTCAGAGGTTAACCTGGTATTTTTACTCCACTACATTTATTTTAGTTACTTTGCAGATTCTGATAAATGACGTGAAATATATACAACCCTTAAATCAGACTTTAGTTACACCTGAGTAACATTCAGGGAAGGTGATTGTCAAGTGCCAAAATAAACGCAAAATATGCAATATATTAGATGTTAAGTACTTTGTCAGACTTAACATTTATCTGTTGATACCCCCAAAGTGTTGTTCTTATTTTAAGTTTTTCTGTTTTGCACATCCTCCTATTAATATCTTTTGACGTCGTCCACTAGCTGTTTTATTGTAGAGATCACTACAGTATCTTCTTGATATTTTCTATTCTATATTTCTATCATTGACCTTCTACTTTCCCCTAATTTGTATGTAGGTTACTCTTAATATTTAAATGTTTTCATCAAATATAACATATTCAACAACACAATTCAATAACGTGCTTTAAACAGCTGATTTGTATAGATGGTAATGTATATATATTATATATATATATATATATATATATATATATATATATAATGTAATATATTGGATATTAATGTGTATACACATGGATATCTGATTTGTAAAAAATCACAGACAGAAAGGTATATCCGTCATCAGCGTCATGTAATGGTAAGCTATTGAAATTGTGATTCCATAGATGTGTCTCCCATCACCCCCTGACTATTCTCTCAACTCAGTATTTACATTCTTATATTCAAAGACAATCAGTAATATCTTTAAAAACTACAAGTCGCTTTCTATCAGCTCTGCAAATCTACCAATTGGATCAAAATATAAAAGTCAGCCGAATTAGTGTTGATACTGCAAGGAGACGTATTGTGTGAAAAGTCTCTACTACAAAGATATTGAAGATGTTGTTTAATTGCTGATATATTTATGATCCACGTCATGTCTTCAGTTTCGGCAGCATTTCTTCCAGTTTGTCCAGAAGTCTTCTCATCAAGGCTCTATAAATAGAGAACTACGGCAGATGTGTAATATGTAATGCAGCCGAAGCGTGTATTACAATGCCGTTATGTGATGAATTTCAAAGAGAAAAGCAAGAACACTTGGAATAAAGTTTTATTTTATTTTTTAAAATGTTTTCAGATTTCGCATAAACACCAAATCCCAACGTGCATTGCGGCTAAACCATCCAATTACCAAGCTTGAACGGTAGCTGAGGATTATGGGTAGGTAGATATTTTAGCCTATCAAAACCTCTGAAAAAAGAAATGTCTCTCAGAATCGAAAGGGAAAAACCTATGGGAAAAACACAAAAGCATTGTACACAATTTAAAAAGATGAATGTCATAAAGGATGAACTGATGTTTTTAGAGGATGAGTACTGCAGATAAAGCTTTAAAATCATTTGAAAGTGAGGGGAATACGGTTTCATTTTGAAAACTTCGAAACCGGAAATACGGTTTTCACCCCGTGAGGGTTGACGCTAACTTTACATGGAAGCTGCCGTTACACATTCTCCTGGCGAGACCTCAAATCATCTTCGTAATATCTATCAAACTATAGATCCTACACATCCACTGGACGTGGATTCTAAAAGTACAATATACACTTCTCGCTAGAAATCTAATCAAAAAGCATTTTAATGGCCAAAATATCCTACGATTTAGGATTTTCCAGAGAGGCTTATTTGTGAATATGCGACCCTCCGTAGCATTTGCATTCAACGGGAACACTAGAGGTCGAACATTTTAAAACGTGATTATAGGTCGTAATAAGGGCTTGAACAATCGACCTATTTGGTCGTATGAGTCGGAGGACTTGTTGAAAGAATGGTAAGATTGGAAGCAACAGATGCTGACATCTGAGTCTCTATTGTGGGTAAAGCTCCAAAAAGGATAGACACATTAGAATAAATTAAATGTATAATGGGTACATTAATATACTACAGTAGTAATTAATAGCAATTGATAAAATCCTGTTTAAATTAAAGTTAGGCAAAACAATGAATTTGTTAATATTAAAAAAATACAGCATTCATTATTAGTGTGTGCACAATCATTTATTTGATTTGCATTTAGCTGTCTGCTGTCTGAAACCTGATCATTTGCCATGATTAACTTTTTATTTGTTGACTATATCTTTAGAACATTTAACCCTAGTGTTGTTTTACAAAGATAGGATTGTGGTGCTGTATCATTTAAATTCTAAATTTAAGTTCACTGAACCAAACATTGTAGTTGTTGACGTTTTCTTTGAATGATCATGCAGTAGTCTCACATTTAGGCGGCATGTGTTGATCTGTCTAGATCAGCGGTTTTCAAAGTGTGAGGCGCGCCTCTCCTGGGGGGCGCCAGAGAGCTTCAGGGGAGGCGCAGCGTGAGACACAAAAGAACGAGAAAAAGACGAGTAAAGTCACACTTGCCCACTTGTGGCTGTCTGTGGAGACCGAGTTCCCCCACCTCGCCAAAAAGGCTGTAAAAGTGCTCATTCCCTTCACCTCCACCTACCTGTGTGAGTGCAGGTTTTCCGCATTGACTTTGATCAAAAGCAAGTACCGGTCAAGGCTGCAGCCAGAGGATGATCTGCGTTTATTCCTCTGTGCATCAAAGAGGCAGACTCATTGTTCCCACTAAAGTAGGGGTGAGTGTAATAAGGAGGCAAAGTTAACGTTCAGTGTGTTACCGGGAGCATATAAGGATTTATCCACCATGTTGAAAATGTTTTAAAAAAAAGATGTCTTGAGAACACGGTGTGCGGAAATATACGGGTCGTGCTGCAGCTAGATGTGCCTGTCGGCGACTGACATGCAAGGAAGAACGGCTGTCCACAGGCTGTTCCAACTTTAACAACTGTATTAACTTCCAGGGCAGTGAATTGAACATGCAATTGTAATTGGGTGTGTGGTATATTTTCATGCACGGACGCGCATGTTCCCCAACACACAAACTGAACAACACTCAATTTTCCGATCAGCGTCCTTGCGATCTTGTTATAATAACAAGTGCACGTTACTGATGCAAAGACCATTCGGGCTTATTCTAGAGGGGTGCAAGGAATAGTCCAAGTAGTGGGGGAGTTTTATACAATATGTTTAAAACATAAAAATAAAAAGGTTTAAAAAAGTTATTGTTTAATGTTTTAAGGAGGTGACGCTACTCAGCCAATCAAATCGTTGCAGTCAGCACGATAGATTCAAACACACACAGAGACACGAGAAGAGGAGAGAAACAGTCGGAGTAATTTCAAATGGCGGAAGGTAGACAGCGAAAACAGAGCATTTAATTACATTTTCTCTTACAGGACCTCTTTGAAATGCAATTGAATACCCCTGCATTATAGCAACAATAATAATAATAATAATAATAACAACAATAATAATTGGGAGGGGGGGCGCGGCTGTTCCTATGTTCTCTGAGGGGAGGCTCACCTACCCACACTTTGAAAACCCCTGGTCTAGATCGTTTACCTTATGCTCAGATTTTTTTCGAGAGCCGTCAAAGTAGCCTGTCGGGTCCCTCCCTCTACACCAGGCATCCTCAAAGTCCGGACTCCGGTCCGGATCCGGACCGAACCACAACTGTCTCTGGACTCTGAGCAAATTATACTTTTCATATGCGAGACATCGCCACAACGCAACGAGTCAAAATGTTCCGCTGTGTCCAACAACAAACAGCGCTCTGCATGTCCGACTGTTCCACTGTCTGTGTGTGTCTGTCAACACATTGGTCCAATCCCATTCAGCATCCCGTCAGAGTTGTTTCCCCAACAGTCTGCGAATCAGAGGCACAGTAGGGCGGGTCTTCGCGGAATGCGGGTGGGAAAAATGCGTGTGTTTAAAAAAAAAAAGTCAGAGAGTTAACAGCTCATCTAGTTGCATATGTACTGTAGAGCTCTAGTAGCCTAGTTTCACCTACTGGGGTGGCATGGGGGGGCAACTGCTACCCTCAAAATAGGCCTTGCCACCCCAGCTGCCACCCCAGTTGGCAGCTTTGTTTTGAAAGAAAAGTTGTGGCTCATCGGAGAGAAAGTCTCTAATGTCCGAGTACAAGTGAATGCAGCACAAGACGCACGCCTTGTAACCCCTCCCCCGGCCCTGGCGCGAGCTTGGAAATATGATAGGCGGCGATTTCATTTGAACGGTACGGCGCAAAACGAGAAGCATTCGGACCCAAGTACTGAAGGAATGAGGTAATTGCGGTCTGCAATGACAGAGAAGAGCCTGTCAGGTTGGCTGTACTCAGCATTGAATCAAAACGCACTAAAGCTGTTGATCTTAATCCGTGTGTGAGGCGTTTTGCTGAACAAGATGGTAATCGCCGCATTCAGCTGTAAAAGACATGTCAACTTGATGCTCTGCTCACGGATGAGCATACAAAACTGTTAAGATGATGACCTTACGTGTGTAAATATATGTTTTTCTTTGTGGGGGTCTGCCCCCAAAAAACCGTTTCAAGTCCTGAGAAAGTCAAATAAGACGGTGTGTAAAACTACACTGCCCAGCCAAAAGAAAGTAGGCCTAACCACTTTGATTGAACTAGGCCAGTATGGTAAGGGCTTTCCACTGGATCATAACCGAAGTATAAAATAATGCATGACTGAAGTGATGGAGACCATGTGTGGAAGCAAACTAAAAGAGGAAATAACAGGTCAAGCAAATCCCCCTCTCAGATTCCCCAGCAACCAGAAGAACATAAATACTGGCTGGTGATTTGATGAATCAGCTTTGTGATGGAATACAAAAAGCACAGTGCATTTCCTTAGCTGTGGATGAGTCCACTGACAATGCTCAGTTGCTGGTGTTTGTGAGTTTTTATGATGAGGCAAAGGGGGGGTTTGTTGAAGATGTGTTGGGCCTGACGAACCTCAGTGGACACACAAGGGGGCAAGACATTTATAAAGCAATAATGGGAATGCTGAATGAAAGAAGGTGCGGCTGCCTTTATTCATAACTGCAGCTCTTACACTGCGACCCTGAGGGATCAAGCACAGACACAATAACAAGGAAAACTGCTGCATACAGATTATTTTTGTTTTTGCAACCTCGTGTTAAGAATCTTGTTGTAATTGTTTAAAAGTTTGAATGACCGTAATAAACGGACCTTTGTCTTATTGAAAAAAAAATGTTGGACCTTTAAGATTTGTATTTGAGTACCCCTGCTCTACACCATTGTGAGTATAAGTGATCCCATTTAGGCCATTTCTCTGGAGAGGCCACACAAACTCTAATGTATGGGCTCAGAACAGTCTCATAATGCACACATGCACACAGAAGGATTCACACTTGTATTTCATGATCCGCAAAAGGATTCACACTTGTATTTCCGGATCCACACTTGTGTTTTTCAATGCACACACAAATGTGTTCCTTTTCATATACATGTAAATAAAATCCAAACACAGAAAAAAGTTTTACATATGTATTTTTGATCCACACATATTTGTTTTCCATTTAAAACCTCTGCACCTACAAACACAAACCGCTTTCTGTGCACGGATCGCTGTGCATTCATGTGTGGGTTTTTTGAGACTCCCCTGACGGTCACCCGATTCGTACTTGTAATTTCTCTCATCTATAGCCAATCAGATGTATCCTCCAGTCTAAGCCAATCACATGAGCGCGCCCCCACGAGGGTATGATTTCTTGCGTTCATGACACTTCATATACGCATTTAGCGCTGTCCGGTCAGCTCGCTAAACAGAGGGCGGAGCATCAGGTGATCATGCAGAGCTGCTTGACTCCGTCAGAGTCAGGGGAGTCTCAAAAAACCCACACGCGAATGCACAGCGATCCGTGCACAGAAAGCGGTTTGTATTTGCAGGTTCAGAGGTTTTAAACGGAAAACAAATATGTTTGGATCAAAAATACACATTTAAAACTTTTTTCTGTATTTGGATTTTATTTAAATGTATATGAAACGGAACACATCTGTGTGTGCATTGAAAAATACAAGTGTGGATCCGGAAATACAAGTGTGAATCCTTCTGTGTGCATGTGTGTATTATGAGACTGTTCTGAGCCCATACTAATGCTCCACTGAGCATCTGCTGTAAGTGAAATGTTTGCCCTGTAAAAGACAATCCTCTCTAAAGCCTCAACTCCAGAGCAGCACCTTATGCCGGTTGCTTTGCTGCCAAATCCGACAAAAACCCACTGATCTTAACCATTTAAGTCAAATTACTTTGAACTATAGCGCTCCTACATTTCAGTTTATATATCGCTGTGTAATGAAAATAATTTCTTGGAGCAGACACGTTCATTGGGAATAGCACTATTATATATATGAGTCTCATCACAAAGAACATATTTGATCTGGTCCGAGAAGTTGTTCTGGTTTGAAGTTGTAGCAAACAATTAGTTGACATGAATCATGATGGACATGTCACGCCCGATGTACCATGAGGATAATAGCTGTCAATTATCGTAACCGTCTATAGTGATGATAATTAAAAGGGGGAAAGTTGTGGAAGGTCCCAGCGAGAGATAAATCTTTGATGGAGATTTTAATAAAAGGCTTAACAAGCTGAATTATTGAGGGGACAATTCGCGAGTGAGCTGCACCCAGAGCTAAACGGGTGTGTGTTTAATTATTCAGCCACCCGCATTTAGCTCCTAAAATTCCTCATCAAGCTAACAAGTTGGAAGACCTCTTGGCTCCTTCCCAGAACCCTACATCGCAGTGTGAAATATTTGTTATGCTGTCAGGTATTGATTCAAGATAAAGCGATGACAGATGGAGCTATGTTCCCCTGAGGAAGGTGGGTACTTGGAACGTCTGTAGTTAACTGTAATGCCTATGATGTCAATGTTCCCAAAAATGTACCAATGAGAATATTGAGATAACATTGACAGCAAGAGAACAAGAACCAATGAATTTCATTTTCTAGACGCTTGTCTAGTTGAAAATCATGGCATCTCAAATATAAAACTTGCATAATTTATATACATTTTATTTGACAACATGTAATAATATACATGTGATAATGCAATCAATCAATATTTAATAAAAAAGTCTTCTTTAATGTTTTCACTAATTTAGCATTGTTTTAATGAACTCAAATTAAAGTAGTTGCTCACTTTAAGCACAATCTTCCTCACATAGTAGCTGAGAACATATCTAATATAGAGGGTCCTGAATCTCCAGTTTGTTTTGTGAATATTCCTTCTAAATACCCACAGGGGCCTGAAAGTGTGGAAAAAACATCTAAATAAAAGGCTTACCAATAAATCCAGACGGGGGTGCAGCTATCCAGGTATCGGTGGAATCATAGTTATTGATTAACAGCCCTATTTCCTCCCAAGATATATATATTTGAGAAAATGATGGGTTGTTGTGAGTAGTGATATATAGACCAAACATCTTACCTTTGTATGTTGAAGCTAAAAGTTGGTACACAATATAAATTATATAAATATCGCTATTATCTATGAAGTGGAAAGAGTTGTTAGATGTAAGTCAAAGCAAGAGATCTGTCAAACACGTATTAAAAACAGATATCATATTATATGACCAAGA
The DNA here is from genome assembly GCF_949606895.1 of Notothenia rossii. NCBI lineage: Eukaryota > Metazoa > Chordata > Actinopteri > Perciformes > Nototheniidae > Notothenia > Notothenia rossii. Next base: position 28,226,381 of record NC_136902.1, on the reverse strand, counting down.
CAAATAATTGCCAATTGCCAATCTTTGGGAGTACAGTTCTTAATTTTAGAAAGAGAATGCTAAGCGCCTTTCTTTCAAAGTGATTAGAATTCACAAACACACTTTCCATTATAAGGCCCTCTCTAGATGATGTCAACATAATCAATAACGCCATTACCTTTCAATTAGCCGCAATCATGCAGAGTTTATTAGGTTAACACAGCAATGATATCCCTCAATAAAATCAAGAAATGCTTTTTGAAAGTCAAGGGATATACCCGCCTCCTGTAATCTACACTTCAACCTGCTCTTCAACATCCCTCTGACATCTTTAACTCAGTGCATCAGCATTAAAATATCTCTTCCTGTAACATCTCTTATACCTTTCCATATGTCCTCTTCATCAGCCAGAGAGTGATTAATCTCTGAGCCAATACAACCTGACCAAACATAATTTCATACCGGAGAAGAGATAGCATTTGGAAATCTTCCAGGTCATTCAAAGTAGGAGGCTTGATGGTGGCATTACATATGCTGCGGTCGTGCAGCAGGCCTACTATAAATGTGGTGGTTTAATATCACCTAAAAACTCCTCTGCTTCAACCCATTTATACCCATGCTTTACTTTTTACTGCTTTTGAATGTACATTGGACCCTTCCCTGCCATCAAAACTTTACCAAAGTTTTCACAAGTGAGTTTTTAAGCGGTGTAACTCAGATGGAGAACACAATCCACTCTGATCACAACATCTGTGCTGTGGTACTTCTGTTTCTTGTTATGTCATGGGAGCAGTAGAATACATTCTGGGAGAGTTTCTAACCAGGACGGGTTGTTCTCGTTGTTTATCCAGCACGGTTTCTCGCTGGCGTGAAAGGGCTGTTGGTTAATTTTTTATTTCATCCTTTGAAACACATCAGTAAAGTGGGTTCCCTAATTAACCCCATTGCCTAAGCAGATTGAGGCAAGAGACAGCCAGAAACAACACAAGCCTCCTATGTGTTGCCTGTTTTACTAAGACCTACTTCCATCACCTTAAACCTCGCCATCGCCACCTTTCGGCGGCACGGCAGATGTCCTCATGCAAAAAGAAATCCAAACATCCATTGTTGAAGAACAGAAAAACACACGTAACATAAGATTGTAAGCTTTACTTCAGAAAATTATCTCTTTCTTTTATCTGTATGGGTAACACTATTCCTTCTTTGAGTACCCCGGCTGTGAATTGGCCTTTGTTATCCCCCTCCGTCCTCTTTCATGTCTGACAGCAGAAATAACAGGCCTGAAGTTGGCTGATATCTTCTGTTTGAATAGAAAACAAAGACAACATCAGCCCATAGACCTTCGGTGGTAGACACTGCCATCAATTATCTTGTTATCTCCTGTTTGGGAATTGAATCGGCTGAGAGGTGTTGTACAGTACTCATGCTGCCCGATTCTATTAATTCTGTGTCGCAGTGAGCATGATGCAAACAGCCCGTAGCCCGCACAGCCACAGCGCTTCAATCTGTCCAAAAAAATGCAGCAGACAACAGGTGTTGGAAGGTAAAATCTAATGCTTCGTGTCAACCTGCTGCAGGTGAGTAGAATATTTCATCATAATGATACTATCTTCAGTTTTACTGGAGGGGTAAAACGGTTTGTCATCACACAGTTATTTAAAGTAGTATTCAATAAATACATAGCTGGATATATACGTATATAACAAGGTTAATCACAATCTGTTGTGAATCTTTCCCTTTCCATTCTCACATTGAGCGACCTTGGACATTTTTTCCGTTCTCCAATGTATTTCCCAAAGAACTTCATTTTCTTGACTCTTGAATCTAATGGTGGTCTACGAAGTAGCCAGTAGGCTTGATCAGATTGTTCTACTCCAGACCGGTTTATACGACTTTTAACACCGACTTCATTATGAAACAGAAAATTGAAATGTTGTACCATTGAGACAAAAAAATGTAAAGAATTTATGTTAATCCTCATATCACACAAGTTCATCCATTTCAAATTGTTGTGATTTCTTTATTCTATCATTGCAAGTTCACTATTGGAGGAGTTACGTTTAGAGTCCTCAGCAGTTTTACTTTAGATTCAACTTGTGAACCCTCTTAAATAAACATTTATAACTTAATAGTCCTTTGTTTTTTATATTCAGTAACTCGTTTAAACAACAGATTGAGTGTTAGAAACTTTAATGACAATTCTGAATTTTCTAAGGTTCATTGCAGATTAAAAAAACTATTCTCCAATCTAAGGCCTTTGGCTTCGAAAGTATTTCCAACTTCAAGTCTATAAAATGGGATAAAAATCACAAGGATAGCCACCATTACATTATATTACATTACATTTCATTGCATTTAGCTGACGCTTTTATCCAAAGTGACTTACAATAAGTAAGCTTTATAAAAGTCTTGCTTTTCTCGCTTAAATGTAACTATTCCACTGATCATGTTGTTTTTTCTAAAATGTTATCTTTTTGTATCCTAATGTTCCCATCTAATGCAAACCCTCATGGTGTTATTATTATTATTTTTTTTATTTTACATTGAATTTATAAAAAACACAAATACATCTTGGCGTTCTTATGGGCATAATAAAGTTGGCTGAATGTTGGAGAATATACTACATGTTTAAAATGGAAAAAGCAGATAATAATATATATCGTCAAAGGGAAAATGGCAAAATAGACTAATGGAAAGACTAATGAATCAATTCAAGAAACAGCCTTTCTATATTCAATCCAAACATTGCCAGGCTTATTTGCTCATGTAAAAAAAACTGGCCATTGGAAGAAAGCTTCCAGTAGTGTGTGTAATGCATTTATCTTCTTGATACAAACACAGACATCTTTTTACAAAATGTGTAGCTCAATTTCTATTTGCAATGTTTGGGATACCTCCAATGAATCAAAAAGGTTTTGTGTAATGTTAAATGGTTTAACTTAGTGTGTGTGAAAAAGGTTGTGAAATGGTAATGGTAATATTGATGCTGAGCTCTTAGAAACAAAACATTAGTGTCCTATTACATTCAACTGTGCAGCCAAAACAACTATTCAAACATTTCGATTAGTTATTGAAATCTGTCTGTTCTTTTCAATCTTTTAAAAACATGCCTGGATAAAATGAATCCCAAACTGTGAACAAACAGCCAATAACCTTGAGACAGAGGACTGCGTTTGTTTGACGAGTCAAATTGTGCACAATTTGACGGTTATATACATGTACAGTTGCAAGAAAAAGTATGTGAACCCTTTGGAACTACCTGGATTTCTGCATAAATTGGTCATAAAATGTGTTCTGATCTTCATCTGAGTCAGAACAATAGACAAATACAGTCTGCTTAAGCTAAAACCACACAAACAATTATATCTTTTTATGTTTTTATTGAACAAACCATGTAAACATTCACAGTGCAGGGTGGAAAAAGTATGTAACCCTTGGATTTAATAACTGGATGACCCTCCTTTGGCAGAAATAAACTCAACCAAACGTTTCCTATAGTTGCATATCAGACCTGCACAACGGTCAGGAGGAATTTTGGACCATTCCTCTTTACAAAACTGTTTCAGTTCAGCAATATTCTTGGGATGTCTGGTGTGAATCGCTCTCTTGAGGTCATGCCACAGCATCTCAATTGGGTTGAGGTCAGGACTCTGACTGGGCCACTCCAGAAGGCATATTTTCTTCTGTTGAAGCCATTCTGTTGTTGATTTACTTCTGTGCTTTGGGTCGTTGTCCTGTTGCATCACCCATCTTCTGTTGAGCTCCAATTGGTGGACAGATGGCCTTAAGTTCTCCAGCAAAATGTCTTGATAAACTTGAGAATTCATTTTTCCGTCGATGATTGCAATCTGTCCAGGCCCTGAGGCAGCAAAGCAGCCCCAAACCATGATGCTCCCTCCACCATACTTCACAGTTGGGATGAGGTTTTTATGTTGGTGTGCTGTGCCTTTTTTTCTCCACACATAGCGTTGTGTGTTCCTTCCAAACAACTCAACTTTGGCTTCATCTGTCCACAGAATATTTTGCCAGTAGTGCTGTGGAACATCCAGGTGCTCTTTTGCAAACTTCAAACGTGCAGCAATGTTTTTTCTGGACAGCAGTGGCTTCCTCCATTTTATGACCAACTTATGCAGAAATCCAGGTAATTCCAAAGGGTTCACTTTTTCTTGCACCTGTATATAACCGTATCCCTGCTGCTGCACTGAAAATCACATGCTTTTTACTCAAAGCCTCTGAAGGTTACTTTTTCATTACAAGGTAGAAGAACCTTTAAACAAATAGAAGGACAAAAACAGTCTGTGTTTACTTGGCCTTCTGAATTGTTGGACGGTGCAGGAAGTCTCATCCTTTTTGCTGCACAGAAAGGGCTTTTGTTGCTCTTATGCAATCTCACCTACGCTTAGTGTTTCTGAATAGGATTATCAGAATTCAAACTTTTGCAAATGTGAGTTCAGGGAAGGTTAAGTCAAAACACCACATATACACCGTATTCAATTACTCACTCCCAGATACTCTGTGTTCTTCTAAAAGTCCTTGCCTCTAACATAATTTGCAAACAAATAATAAAAATACATTCTCTTGTACTGTGAATACTCTCAAGGAAATACGCACAATTAATATAACTATGTCTGCCAACCGTTGCTTGAAGCTAATTATTGGTAATCTCCTTTTTGCTGCTGTTCTTTAAAGGAATAGTTTCACATTTTAGTGAAGAGAAAACAGGATTTCTTGTCAAGATTTAGATGAGAATTGATACCACTCTCATGTCTTCACAGTAATCATTGCAAGTACGAAGATTATGCCTGCAGCCAGCTAGCTTAACACAAGCACTGGAAACAGAGGGAAACAGTTTGCGTAACATAATATCCATCCGCTAAAATGTTTATCTTGTTTGTTCAACGCATACAGGGGGAAAAAAGTATTTCAAGTAAAAAGTTTACAATGTTGTCACGCCTGCAGGTCAACCAATGAAGTCACAGCTCCTGGCACAAACCTAGTGAAGCCGCTTCCACTGTTTTTGCCAAGCCAATTAAAAGAGCTGGTGTTTGTGGATTCAAACTGAGTTTACCAATCCGAGAGTGGTATTGATCATCCTATATACCAAAATCAATTTTAGCTATCAGATTAATTTAAGAGTAAGAGATGTTTTACCCCAGGAGTAAATACTCTGCTCCCAATAAGAATATGCATTCAAATGTTATCTTCTTAAATGTTCCTTTTTCGCTGTAATATCATCGAATTATATATTAAAATATGGAAATCCAACAAGTGTTGTAATATTTGATTAGATTAATCAGTTTAAATGGCAGTTTGAGATCAAAAACATGTATTATAAATAAAGTAGTGTATGTGCTTCAGCAAAAGGATCAAAATATGATTATTAGATTCCTCAGAAGAATATTTCCTTTAGCTTAATATTCCATAGTACAAAAATATGTTTCATTGAGCCCAGATACCAGTTTAACAAGGCTGATAAAAACATAATGTAAACCTAATCTAAGACATATATAAAGTCACACCTTTATAAATATTTATAAAGGAGAAATGAAACTTACAGTACCAGGGTGGACTCTCCAATAGCTTGTGCAATAAGCATTTCCAAACAAAGCATATGCAATCTAAATCTATGTTATTAATTGAGCATAGATCAATAAAGTAATCCATCTACACTACAAAAAGTAGCTTATGTTTATTGAAGATATGGTGTGTTTTGAGAATGATCAGACACAGAACTGCCTTCATTCATGTGAACAAAGCCCCTGATTTCTCAGTAAGCATCAGTGGACATTGGGCTTCTTTGAATGAAATAGTCTTCACCGAAAATAAAAAAGGAAAGCCATGGGAGGCTCTGAGGAATATTGAGTGACATCTGCCACAGATATGGATCAAAACCAAAGGAGGGGATTCCTACTGAGTGACATCTGAAACCTGAATAGAAACCCGACAATGCAAGCAGACTGACAACTACACAAGGCGAGTTGATATTCACTCAGCAGTAGTGTTTGAGGTTACCAGCCAGTATCTCAGTGTGTATTCAACAGTATGTAAAATAGTTGTGTGTGTATATGTTTGCGTTTGTATCGTTTCCATGTGCATCTAAATAAAAGATTCAAATGCTGCCTTTGCCGGCTCAGCCTGTGTTTCTGGTCCTCAATTTATCCAATTTGATATGCTTCTTTCAGACAAACGGACAGAGAGGATGGAAAGAGTAATCTCCAATCCCAGCTTTGCATAACCACATATGATATCCTCAATTGTACGCCTAATTCTTCAATTTTTCAAACACAGCACGGAAATAGTTTTTGCATTTGCACAGGTATTTTACAGAACAGAAACCCCTTTAGAGACTCAATCAGTGCAGCTTTTCCAGAAAAAACAAGTTATAATGTACATCATGAAGTAAGGTGCTGAGTTTGATGTTGCACATTCCACTTGTTGAAGAAAAGCTGTAAGTGATTTGGCACGATTGTCCTTTCCAGAAAAGACAATTCTATCATTGGGTTGTTCAAATGTCCATGATCTTTCAAATATCTTAACGTGTAGTGCCATTGATTTTGAGATGTTTGGGATCTAAAAAATGTTTTAGAAAAAACCTTTTGTGGTTCTAAGAAGTCTCATCAGCAATAGTCGGGGCTCAAGGCCTCCAGTATGACAATGAAAAATAGATATGGGTGTATAGTATAAAGACATCTGTAGTAGGGCTGCTCCCTAATAGTAGACCAATCACTATTCGACTAATAAAGTCTTAATCGAGCAATTTTTCATTAGTCGATTATTTAAAAAAAAAAAAATTGCTGCATGCGCTATGACGCGTCAGCCGGAAACCCTCTCAGACTTCATTCAGAGCGGAGCCTGGTCATTAAGTTAATTTGGTCGTGCAGGAATTCCAAAGTGTGGATCTTTCTGAGCATGTAAAGGCAGAGGTGGCAAAAGTACACACTCTCTTTACTTACAGTAAGCAGCAGTACAGATACTTATGTAAAAAAAAGACTTTGGTAAAAGTAGAAGTGCTGATTCAACTTTTTACTTGAGTAAAAGTACAAAAGTACAGTCTCTGAAATGTACTCACAGAAAAAAGTTACTTTTAATCTGGCTGTTTTTATGCAAAGCTAACTGAACCTTACATCATATTTATATAATATAATATTGATATAATATAATATTAATATAAGTGAAAAGGAGCTTAATTTAAACTTGTATTACTGCCATTCTGAATGTATTCAGCGTGAACAGCAACCAAAAAGAACCTGTATTTGCTGTCACCAAACATTGTAGATGGGTTACTTTGCCTTAATATAGGCCTAAACCAGGGGTGCCCAGACTTTTTCAGCTTGGGAGCTACTTTTAAATTGACCAAGCCCAAATGATCTACCTACAGGGCCCTGGCCAATCTGTGTAGGGGAGGGGGGGGGGGGGGGGTGCTAGTGGACTAAACGGCGGATAAACTGTGGCGCGCTTACACTAATTGCGCCGCTTAAGCGCATAATAGTGCACCGCATTTGCGCTTCGGATGAGGAGGTGAGGCCCCCTCATAACTGCATGAACCCGGCACAATACAACTCAGACTGGCTTACCTGTACGTCAATCAAGTGGTAAGGATAGTAAGGATGGATGATAGGCTAACTTTTTTTTTTTTGTTTTTTTTCAATGCCATGCGATCTACCCACACTATCTTTGCGATAGACCGGTCGATCGCGATCGACGTATTAGGCACCCCTGGCCTAAACAGATCAAACAAAAAGCATTATAGTGCATTTGCCGCAAATCATTTTTTGTGCCCACAACTTCAAACATCTCCCTTAAGTAAGGCCATGGATGCGGGATGTCTTGCTGGTGGTCTGATGAATCGCCTCCGTCCATTTTATCTTAATTTCCAGTACTGTCGCTGACTGTACTGGCGTTACTCTTGGACATTATGCCGTTAGACCTTTCTCCCTTAATGTCTCTGCCTAGCTGTTTCGTCATACGTCTTTTACGTTGTTTTCGTCTGTCGTGCATGATCTGCACACCATGGCTCGTCTTCTTTACATGTTAATGTCACATCCATTTACTGGGGAAGGCCCGCAATGATACAAATTAAAAAATAATTGATAATTCACCTCACATTCATTAAAACGAAAGTAACGAGCCTGAAAGACGAAGAATAGAGTTTGGGTGGCATATTCAAACAAGAGAAAGGGAGGGGTTGAGCTTGGCAATATGAAAGGAGCATTCTGGAAGTTAGGGAGAACGTTCAGGATGTTCTGAGTTCACCTGAGTTGAAGGGCATACTGTTGGTACACATGGAGTGTAACTAACAACACTGTAACAAATCTTCTTAATAAGGAGTCTTCCCAAGCTTAGCTAAGAAGTAGTAAATATAGATAAACATTAGCAAATGAGAATGATATTATTAAAGTAAGTGAGTATAATATGTTTCTATGACAATATGAATAATGTGTGCTTGCTGCATATTCACACACACAATACGAATCCTTACCGGAGCTTCTGCTGTTTACACCGCTGCGTCCGTGCGGTTCGCTGTGACTCATGCCCTCCTTACATTTAATTTATATTTGAAAGGTTCATTATTACAGTTTTATTTTATATTTTATGTGAAGCACAATGTACCATGCTGTTATAATAACGCTCTTTATCAGCCTTTGAAACTGAAACCATTTTCGGAGACAAAAAAAGAATTAAAAATAAAATATATATTTATATATAAACATGCAACGATTAGTCGACTAATCGCATTAATTGACGACTATTGGTCAACTAGAAAAATCTTTAGTTGAGGGGAGCCCTAATCTTTAGCACTTTCCTCATCCCTTGAGACGAGAGGGTCAAAGCTACATTAGCCGCTACAAGCTAAATATTCCAACAAGTCCTCCAACTCATACGACCAAATGGGCCGATTGTTCAGGCCCTTATTATGACCAAATATGTCGTTTGTTCAAGCGCTTAATACGTCCTATAATTACGTTTTAAAGTTTTTGCCCTCTAGTGATCCCGTCGAATGGAAACGTTACAGAGGGTCGTTTATTCACAAATAACCCTCTCTGTAAAATCCTAAATTATAGGATAGTTTGGCCATTAAAACACTTTTTGATTAGATTTCTAGCGAGAAGTGTATATTGTACTTTTAGAATCCACGTCCAGTCGATATGTAGGATCTATAGTTTGATAGATATTACGAAGATGATTTGAGGTATGCAACAGCCTCCATGTAAAGTTACGGGTTGAAAACAGTATTTCCGGTCTCGACGTTTTCATAATAAAATCAATGATCAAATGATTTAACAGTGATATCTGCAGTACTCATCAGCTAAAAAACATCAGTTTATCCTTGTTGATTATACGACATTTATTGTTTTTTTTAACTGTCAGCACCACCATTTGGTAGAGCACATTTTGCGTCTTGATATCTTGTTGGAAAAAAAAAAAAAAGTTGAACTCCATCTGATTCAGCAAGCTCTACCCTTTGGTTGACATGTTATGCACAAAACAACCTCTAGATGTCACTGTGGTTCAAACAGAATGCCCTTCAGCTAGCTTCAACTGAGAAAGTTGGCAATGCTAAAAATCACTGCTGAAGAAACCACTCTTTTTGGTCAACTTTTGTAAGGTAACCATATCCTTTTTGACATATTTTAGTGGCAGGGCACTGACTGAACATAATTAGATAACTTGATGCACAACAAAAGTTTTAACAAGGGTGTAATTATCTTTTTGAAAATATGCTCAACCAATCGGTCGAATTGGCCTTTTATGGTAAGCTAGCAATACGACTTTTTCAGAGTTTCAGAGATGTTTTCCAATAAAATATGGTAAATAAATGGCTAGATTCATGGTAATATTACTAAATCTAGTACTGCCTTATGAGTCTCATAAAGAGAGATAATAATTTATATAGCACCTTTCATGCATGGCATTCAGCCCAAAATTGCACACAGATGAGCAAGTTAGGCCAACACAGGATATAGACATTTGCTGGTAGGCCAGTGGTTTCCTGTTAGGCCAATTCAGCATATACAGTAAGATGAGCAAGTATTTTTTTTTTATCATGAAAAACCCTTTACATTACATTTTTCCATTTTTTTTTTTTTACAATTATATTTTATTATCTTTTATGAATATATCTGGTTGTATATATTGCTCATTTTCCATAAAAGAAACAAATGTATTTGAGTTTGTGTTTTATTTGAGTTTGATGCATACAAATACTGTACTGTATATGATGATCGTTGAAAATGTACTTTTAACATAGAAGGTCAGCTCGACCATTTGGTAGAGGCTCATAAAAACAAAACTGTGTGGTCAGTCAAAAAAAAAAATGTGTTTGTGCTTATTTGTGGCCCATTTGATAAGAAAATGCAAACAAATAATTTTTCCACAGCTTTTTTCTTGATCCGGCAATTAAAGGGTTAAATTGTGTACAATGCTTTTGTGTTTTTCCCATAGGTTTTTCTCTTTCGATTCTGAGACACCTTTCTTTTTTCAGAGGTTTTGATATGCTAAAACATTGATTGTTTTAGCCGCAATGCTTGTCGGGATATGGTGTTTATGCGATATGAAATCGGAAAAACATTTTAAAAAATAATAATAATACTTAATTCCGAGTGTTCTTGCTTTTCTCTTTATAAGTCATCACATAACGGCATTGTAATACATGGTTCGGCTGCATTAAATATTACATATCTGCCGTAGATATTTATTTATAGAGCCCTAATCAGAAGACCTTTTGACAAACTGTAAGAAATGCAGACAAAACTGAATACGTGACGTGGATCATAAATATATTAGCAATTAAACATCTTCCATTTCTTTTCACACAATACGTCTCCTCGCAGTATCAACACTAATTCGGCTGACTTTTATATTTGATCCAATTGGAAGATAGGTTATATTTACACCATAACGGTGCACAGCTGATAGAAAGCGATTTTTTCGTAGTTTTTAAAGATATTATTTGCTGAACTACCTTTCCAACTCCTCATGCAGTTGACTGTTACAGGTTTATACAGGTTCATGGTACAATGCATAAGCTTCAAATGGAGACTGAAACTTTATTTTCCTTTACCGTTCTGTTTTAATTTCACAATAAAGTTAATAGTCATATTATGTTTGATATTATTATGTTTTATTAACTACACCACTGGTTTTTTAACCCGCACCGCCTAGTGGTTAAAGCACGTTATTGAATTTTGTTGTTGAATACGTTTTATTTGATGAAAACATTTAAATATTAAGAGTAGCCCACATACAAATTGGGGGAAAGTAGAAGGTCAATGATAGAAATATAGAATAGAAAATATCAAGAAGATACTGTAGTGATCTCTACAATAAAACAGTTTAGTGCAGGACGTCCAAAGATATTAATAGGAGGATGTGCAAAACAGACAAACTAATAAGGCTTTATTCAAACATTAAATAATACTTTAAGTTAAGGTCTACTTTTGAATAAGAAAAAAACTTTGGGGTTATCCACAGATAAATATGAAGTCTGACAAAGTACTTAACGTCCAATATATTGCATAGTTTATTTTGGCACTTGACAATCACCTTCCCTGAATTTGACTCAGGTGTAACTAAAGTCTGGACCCGTCCAATTCCAGTTTTGGAAAGTCTGCCGTGGTTCCATTCCATTTCATAGAGCGTTTTAACGCTCAGTGTAACCTTGTCGCACTGCCACTCCAACATCCAATCACAGGGCTTGATGACTAATCACGGGGTTTGCAAAGGAAGGGCGGATGTTGTAGTCCCAAACGATAGCTGAGGATTCTGGGTAGTGTAGTGTCTTCGGAAACTCAGAAAAAACTATTTGTTTCTCTGAATCGAAGGTTAAAAACACAAAAGCATTGTACACAATTTAAACCAATCAATATTGTGTAATTAACAAGGATAAACTGATGTTTTTTTGTGGATGAGTACTGCAGATATCACTGTTAAATCATTTGACAGTGAGGGGAATATATCCGGTTTTATTATGAAAACTTCGAGACCAGAAAAACTGTTTTCACCCACGCTAACTTTACATGGAAGCTGCATACACGTTATCCTGGCGAGACCTCAAATCATATTCGTAATATCTATCAAACTATAGATCCTACACATTGACTGGACGTGGATTCTAAGAGTACAATATAAACTTCTCGCCAGAGATCGAATCAAAAAGCATTTTAATGGCCAAACTATTCCACAATTTAGGATTTTATAGAGTGGGTTATTTGTGAATAAACGTCCCTCCGGAGCGTTTGCAATGAACGGGCCGGGAGCATGTTGTTTCTTACACGACCACTAGAGCACCTCTAGTGGTCGTGTAAGAAACAACATACACTTTAAAACGTGTCTCTGGGTCGTAATAAGGGCATGAACAATCAGCCTATATGGTCATTTTTTGTAGGAGGACAGGCTGAAATATTCCACAACCTCAACTGTTGGTGGGCATGTTGCATTGTGGGCATTATAGGTGTCCGTTTCGATAAGGTAGAAGAATACAGGGCATTAAAAAAAAGACGATATCTCGCTGCATGGAACATTTTGGTCCTTTTTCTCTCAAAACTATCTATAGCCACATCTTAACAGTTGCCTAAACCCCAAAAAACGTTGACACATTTAAACATTTGGAGAAATAATCATATTTGCATTCAGACAAAGACTGATGGGAAATAAAAAAATAATAATAACTGCTTTTATCTACAACCAGTATATTGTTAGCTTAGAATTGAGAGTTAAAACAAGGGGAAATAGCTTGTCTTTCTTTGTCTAAAAACAAAATCATACTATCAGGATCCATTTAAGTTAACCAAGTAACATATTTTATGTTGTTTCTTTAAATCGTACAAAAACCAAGAGCAATTTATATGTTGGACTTTTTCTTGGCCAAAAGCGCTGACTTAATCGTGATGTTGCCAGGAAACCAGAGGAGCCTCCAGGAAATTGGCAGTAACATTTGCGAAGGGGCACTGACAAATGATGACATGTTCATCTAAAAAGAAAAGCTTATTACTGCCAGGTTGGATAGCTATTACAAAGATGTTCAGTGTTTTACTTGACATGACGGGACATGTTTGGTTTGACATGGATGGTACTTTAGGGCTTTTACACTAATAAAACATATGTGTAGACCAAACAATTGGAGTTATATTAATCAAGCAGGACTTTTACCACTGAAACAGATGGAGGAAGGCGTAATGCCAGGACATTGTTCAGGTTAGTAAGCATTCTGGCCATTTTGATGGAAGCTAAAGTTGTAGTCCGTTTTAAGCTGACATTTGCTCGAAGAAACCTGGATAATTGAAACTCATGAAGTTGGTAGTTATTTTTGACTTTGTTGATTGTATTTCACATTGGTGGCAGTCTTTGAATTCATAAAGCATCCTAACTGCCTTTGCCATCATTAAAATGTTTCTGACTCTTATTGGGGAAGAGATACAAAATCACGCCTTTCGAAAGCATTGAAACAGTCTTGCTGTTTTTCTCTGCTTGGCTGTGTGTGTGTTTGGGAAATCACTGAAGTCTCATTAACAGAGAGTCATTCCATTCAGCGGCAATATATACAGTAAGTACTCCATTCTTTATGTTGTATATGTGCTGCAGCTTTTAAATGTTATGGTGCCTCATTAAGTGCCTTTTAACACTTGTTTTTTTGCCTTCCTTTCCTGTTCTGTTGCCAACATGTATTGATAAAAGAATCAAGTGAATGCACAGTTTCATCACCAGAAATATGCACCCTTAATCTAAGGGTATTTTTGGCATTACTTCAGCTGGAAAACCTGCCCCCTGTGTGTCATTACACTGCTACTTATCTCACCATTGTCCAGCCCTGTGTGACTAATTTCTGCCTGAGCTGGCTTGGAATGTCATAGTCAAAGTCAAACCTCCAGTTTTGGACAATCCGCAGCTCACTGCAGAGACCACAGAAATCCAATCCAAATCCAATTTGGCCCGTGATTGATTACCGTGCTCGCTCCTTAATTAGGTGGGCAGCTAGGCTAATAACTGATGTACATAGGAGCCATTTCCTCCAGCTTTCAGCAACCTTTGCAGGCACGTTTGTCCACATGGCATCTCTTATCTGTCACTGGCTTGTAAAGGAAAACATCTCTTCCTAATTCCACTAACATGCAGATAATCTACCAATTCATCTTCCAAGCTTGAAAGCATTTTGAAGGGAAAAGGCAATTTACTCTCTTCTATGCACTCTAATTTTTCTTCTGATTTGTGAAGAGACCTTTGCAAGGAAAACATCATCACCCAATGGTGAAAATAAATATCAAGCAAGAAAACAGAGGCCATTACCTGGTGACCAGAAGCAATCCGTTGCTCTTATCAGACCAATGACAGCCTTCTGGATGATAACACAAGGTGAGCAAGAGAAATACACACAGCTGATTCAAGTTCACTTGGAGCATCTGGTTGGACATGAAGTAGCTTCAGACAATCAGCTGATCCATCTTGACTTAGGTTTGTGATGAATACATATTTGGGGTCTCAAACGGACAAGGTGCAAGATAATGCCCTCCCTAAAAATATTTTGCAGACTGCATTTATATGAATGAACTATACAATTATAGTATTTTCTCCTCGTGTTGGCTTTCTGTCAACACACAATATAATGTGCCTGTGGTTATGCAGTTTCTTCTTTCCTGTGTCAAAAGGTTCTGGGAACACATTTTGGTGATCTATTATTGTAATAAAAGAGAATGTTTTCAAATTAGTGGCTTTTTTGGTTTTGGTTTAAAATCCGGGAGCAAAGATCACTGTTACACTTTAGGATTGTGGGTAGTGGTTCATCATGACATCCCTAATAAAACATGTTCAAAAGGTTGATAATATATGACCTATACATTACATTAAATTACATTGCAATTAGCTGACACTTTTATCCAAAGCGACTTACAATAAGCAACCCCTGACACATTCAACGTATGAACTGCACATGCGTGAGTGGCAATAACTCTCTTTACCAGCAGGCGGCGGTAGTATGTATTTGCCATTCAAAAGAGGCAACAACCGGAAGACAGACTGCGTGATACACCGAGAGAAGAAGAACAGACTGCGTGATATAAACAAACAATAAATAGCGTGTGCGTTCAATTTTCAATCTACAACGAGAAGCTCGTCGGGCTTTCCCGAACCTGTGTCGAGAGTTAAATGAAATCTCTGATTTGCCTTCTTAATAATTAGTTTGGGTCCCTCACTTCCGTTTCGCTTCTCATGCACTGATTCGCTAAACTGAACAGCCAATCAGAGTGATTTATTTGGCTGACGGCCTCCCGATTCAACATGTCGAATCGGCGGCGGAAGGTGTCGGCATGGCCGAAAAGACACAACGGTGCAGTGCACACCAATAGGGCGACACAACGCTCATCAACAGCCCGACATCTATAGACATCTATCGACGCCGAAAATCGTTTCAGTGTGTAAGGACCTTAAGTTGCGCTGACAGGTGAAAGAGGTCCACACTCTGCTACCCCGCAGCGAGGCTCCCCCCGCCCTCCTGTTGACAGTTCACGAGCGTCGAGCTCTCCCCCCACGATCGTCTTCACACTGATCACAATTTTTTTTTTAATGGCACTTCATATCAAAAA
Source organism: Notothenia rossii (assembly GCF_949606895.1). Lineage (NCBI taxonomy): Eukaryota > Metazoa > Chordata > Actinopteri > Perciformes > Nototheniidae > Notothenia > Notothenia rossii. The sequence continues at coordinate 28,210,827 of NC_136902.1, read as the reverse complement.
GGTTGCCGACCCCTGACCTATGCATACAGTAAATACTGTATGGGTTGTACAGGAGCAAACTGTACGCCATCATCGTAAGTGTACGTTAGATGTTAGGACATAATGCGTGTACTCCAAATCTTCAATTAGAAAATGTAAAAGGGATTTTTGCTTCTGGGAGCTCATTGTTATGACATATGCAATCTGAGTACTTAAACTCGTCAGTAAAAACCAACAAGGGCAAATTGCTCAAATGAATGTGGAACTTTTTCATACAGAATAAAATAAAATAAATGTTTGCATGTCCTCCTCTGCTGTGCACAAATTGTACACAGATTTATGACTCAGCTAGACAGAATGTTAAGAAGAAATAGGGCAGAGAGACAAAAACCATAGAGGACTTTAAAACACTTTCTTATGATCTTTAGCATTTTCAGAAAAGTACAGATCTTAAAAGTATTTTAACAAATGTGACGTCTTTGTCGATAAGATTTAAGTTTACATTTTGATGAGCCAATACATTTATTTGCATATAAAATTGTACACGCTCACATGAGTCATCAGTCAACGGGCTATTACAGTATAGATGTAGGTTTTTAATCAAGCTCATAG